>NW_024070209.1:53283057-53331532 GCF_014754425.2 Oryx dammah
CACACACACACACACACACACACACACACACACACACACACACACATATCCATGAAAAGCATGAAAAGGTATTCAATGTTTACTGTAATATTGGGAATCTGCATTGATTAAAAAAATCACATAAGCATAAACTTCTATTTCTGTTCCATTTAAACTTCTCTGCCTTAAAAAATAAAGTATAATTCTATCTTATAAACAGTTTATACTGGAGTATCCCTTTAGGCCATTCAAGCATTAACATTGTATGATTGCCTCAACAGCAATCAGAACTCAAGCACAGCAGGAATTATAGAATGCAGCAGAAAAGATTAGCTTCTGCTAAAAGTTCTAAGTTCACACATGTCTTTCTCTTTTCTGCTACCTTCCATCCTTGAACCTACCAGCCTATTAGTTCAGTTCAGTCATTCAGTCATGCCCGACTCTTCGTGACCCCGGGGACTGCAGCAGGCCAGGCCTGCCTGTGCATTACCAACTCCTGGAGCCTACTCAAATTCATTTCCACTGAGTCAGTGATGCCATCCAACCATCTCATCCTCTGTTGTCCCCTGCTCCTCCCACCTTCAATCTTTCCCAGCATCAGGGTCATTTCAGATGAGTCAGTTCTTCACATCAGATGGCCAAAGTATTGGAGTTTCAGCTTCAACATCAGTCCTTCCAATGAATATTCATGACTGATTTCCTTTAGGATTGACAGGTTGGATCTCCTTGCAGTCCAAGGGATTCTCAAGAGTCTTCTCCAACACCACAGTTCAAAAGCATTAATTTCTCAGTGCTCAGCTTTCTTTGTAGTCCAACACTCACATCCATACATGACTATTGGAAAAAACATAGCTTTGACTAGATAGACTTTTATTGGCAAAGTAGTGTCTCTGCTTTTTAATATGCTGTCTATGTTGGTCATAACTTTTCTTCCAAATAGCAAGCATCTTTTAATTTCATGGTTGCAATCACCATCTGCAGTGATTTTGGAGCCCCCCAAAATAAAGTCTGTCACTGTTTCCAGTCTTTCCGCATCTATTTGCCTTAAAGTGAAGGGACCAGATGCCATGATCTTAGTTTTCTGAATGTTGAGCTTTAAGCCAACTTTTTCACTCTCCTCTTTCACTTTCATCAAGAGGCTGTTTAGTTCTTCCTCACTTTCTGCCATAAGCATCGTGCCATCTTATCTTATCTTATTCATATTTCTCCCAATATCTTGATTCCAGCCTATAGATTTCTCTTATCTCTAAATCTGTGATAACTTATAGAATGTTTGTTTTTTTTTTTTCCTGGTGTTTAAAAATTTTACCTGAAGAACAATGATACTGTCCCCTGTATTGTGAGTGCAGACAATCACTAGCAATAGGGAACATCTTTTGTCAAGTTTTACTGAGTGACCCCAATTTAGAAATAATGGTTTCTACCATTATATTTTAATTCATGTCAAGGCTGCTCTCAGAGAAAAACTATTATTGTGTGTGTTTGTGTGTATGTGTTTCCAGAGAAATTCTAATACCTCCTTTAACAGAAATGGCAGAGCTCTTACTCCCCTGTAACAAAGCAGAATCACTTGTAATGTATAAAGATAAATCAAGGACTTTAAAATATCCTCCTGTGAAAGTCATTGTACCTCTGAGTACTCAGAGTTCCTGAGGCTCATGAAGAGAAAGGAGAACATGGAAGAACTTAAAGGATATGATAGATAAAGAACAATAAATATGTGATGTGACTTAAATATGGATTTCTCTCAGAGTCCATTTGACCACACTGAAATGGATGAACTTGAACCACCTCTCTTTTAAATTGCCAAAAGAATGATTACTCATTGAATGAAGGTGATAAGCAAAAGAAAAAAAAAAGAGAGAGACAGAGAGAGATGTGTGTTTTCTTTTCACCTCTTTAAATATACTTTCTCCTATTCTCTGCTCTTTGAGATGGCATATTGGCATACAGACACCTTCTCCTGCCTTCTGGTTTCCAGGTAGGTTCCTCCCATAAGAGGCATCCAAAGGGAATAAGAAGATTGGAAGAGAGAAAAGGAGGAATATTTATTCCCCAGAACCATGCCTTCCATACTTGATACTTGGCAATGATTTTGCTAGTCTATCTATGTCATTGCTTCTGTTAGAGGGTCTCTCCCAGTGCCTAAAAGTCATAGCCCTGCCAGATGATTCTATCTGCACAACTCTAGCTCTCAATGAGCTTCAGTAATTGTTTCTTTATTTTGCTCTTCAGAACTAGTAGTGGTAACAGTTTCCAGATATTTCTAATCCCTGGGTGCATCACCATCCTTTGTTGGTTCACTGAATCCAGTGCACACCTATGTAAATAACTTATTTATTAAGCTTTTTTTTTTTTTTTACCACTCCTTCTGAGTCTATCTGTTATATCTGGGAATCTGACTGATATATGCTATGGTGTTAGGGATTGGATTTATCCTTAGAGCATTGACAAAGAAACAAAGAATAGGATGATAATGAACTAGATGTTCAAGATCAGAAACTTGGACTTATAGTACCCTCCAGACAATTCACAAGCATTCTGCCAAACACACAATATGTTAATTCAGACAGTCCTTGTTAAATAGAGAAAGAAATGTGCCCAGTTATTTAGACCTCTGCTCCTTCTCCTATCTTTTTGCTTAATAGTAGAGAGGATGCATAGAAGAAAGATTAGGTTAGGAAAGTGAAGAAGAGATTATTTTATTCACTTCAATCCTATCTCAAGACTCCAAGCTGCTATAGCAACATAGATGTTGTCTACAGTACAGGAAGTGGAGAGAAGCACTTTAAATTAAATTCTAAAATAAGTAGGAATAAATTTTGAAACTGAAATGATATAGTTTGAATTAACTGAAGTGACTGGCTGTATGGCATTTAGTCACAAATTATAAAGGGGATCAGTGGAAAGGGGGTTATATCAAATTGCTGATCAATTATTGGAAAAATTAAGTTGATTGCTAATTTATTTTATTTTTTTGGTTCATTTTTCTCACCACCCTATATGTGAAACAGATCACCAGTCCAGGTTCGATGCATGAGGCAGGGTGCTCAGGGCTGGTACATTGGGATTGCTAATTTAAACCTGTGAACAGTTGCACCCTTCAATTAATCACTTATGCCAACTGTGGCATGCTATGGTTTAGCCTGCTTTAGGCTTAATCATACAGTAGTAAACAAGTAATCATTACATTTAACTGGCTCCACATGTGATATAATTATTAATGCATATGTTATTATTTCCTTCTCTCCATTTGAATATAGTCAACAGGGTCAGATTTTTCTGACTTCCTTTCTGAAAATTTGATAAGATGCTGTGTCATAATTGATAAAATTATGTATATTAATTTCTGTCCCTGAGTGATAAGAGCTCTGAAAGTGAAAGTAGATAAGAGCTCTAGGAGTCTCTTTTGTTTAATATTTGATATTTAATACTAGCTGCTGACATAGAGTTTCTAAATTCTTGGACTTCCAAGACAATAGGAATCTCCATTGTTCTAACGAGGTGACTCTTCCTGGGTGGGGACTGGTTAGCAGAAAGACCGAGTCATGAGTAGAAGCTTGAACTTTTTAGCACCATCCCCATCCTCTAGGGAGGGGATAGAAATAGAGTTTATGATTGATTATGCCTATGTGATAAAGCCTCCATAAATATCCCAAAAGTGTGAGGTTCAGAGTGCTTTCATATTGGCATATATGTGGAGGTGCTAGGAGCATAATCACCCAGAGAGAGATGGAAGCTCTACACCCCTTCCCACATATCTTGTCCTATGCTTTTCTCCCATCTAGATGCTTATTTTTACCATATATAATAATTTGTGATAATAAACCAGGAGACAGAAAGCTTCAGCTCAGCAAATGTCAAACATTTAGCTTATTACTTTTCTTACCTAGAACTTCCATTTCTCCTTCCACATCTTGCTAACTCTGACCATGACCTCTTCAAGAGAGCAGGAATATTCTTAAGAAAGTCTTTAAAAAGCTGATTCTAATAATTTAGATTTGGAGCGCTCTCTGAATCTTACAGACATTTCAATCAGTGCTCTTCCACACCACCTCCATCTGGTGCTTTTGCATGTTCTTGAGAAAAATATTCCTTTATGTTCCTGCATGCATCCATGTTAAGTTACTTCAATCATGTTCCACTCTTTTCAACCCTATAGACCATAGCTCACAGGTTCCTCTATCCATGAGATTCTCCAGGCAAGAATACTAGAGTGGGTTGCCATGCCCTCCTCCAGGGGATCTTCCTGACCCAAGGATTGAACTCGCGTCTGTTACGTCTCCTGCATTGACAGGTCGGTTCTTTACCACTAGTGCCACCTGGGAAGCCCATATATTCCTGCATTTTCCTTGAAATGGTAAATGCATCTCTATACACAATGGTTGCTTAATTTTCCCTAAGTTTCAAGTGAAGGTGGAAAGGTAATTCCACTTCAAACTTTCAGCTTTCAATCATTTATCTTATACCCTCCACCTCATTATTGATGGGCTTCCCAGGTAGCTCAATGGTAAAGAATCTGCCTGACAGTGTAGGAGACACTGGTTCAATTCCTGGATCAAGAATATATCCCTTGGAGGAAGAAATGGCAACCCACTCCAGTATTTTTGCATGGAAAATCTCATGGACAGAGGCGCTTGGTGAGGTTGCAGAGTCGAACATGACTGAGCACACACTCTTTGTTATAGATAAGGGAGTTGAGAGGCATGTATTCTTAAACTTCCTTTTTAATATCATCCCAATTGTCTTTAAATCTCAACAGAAACATATTTTCCATATGAAACTGTGGAGTGACAACATAAAGACTGCTTTATATTGTTGTAGGTAGACTCTTGTGTTATGGACTGAATGTTTGTGTAACCCCCAAATTATGTGTTGAAGTCTAAGCCACACTGTAATAGTATTTGGAGGTGGAGCCCTTGGGAAGTATTAGGTTAGGATGAGGTCATACGGGTGAGACGACCACACTGGGATTTGTGTTTTCATAAGATGAGGAAGAGACAAAAGTTCTCTGTCTCTCTCTGCTGCATGTATGTGTGTGTGTGCATGTTGTCACTCAGTCATGTTCAACTCTTTGCTACCCCATGTACTGTAGCCTGCCAGACTCCTCTGTCCATGGAATTATCCAGGCAAGAATACTGGAGTGGGTTGCCATTTCCTTCTCCTCTCTTTCTCTGTCTCTGCTCTGTGATGATATTATTGGAAATTAACCTTCAGCAAGGTTAGAAGTGGGCATTCATCAAGACTGGAATCTCCCAGCACCCTGACCTTGGACTTCCCTGCCTCTAGAATTGTAGGAAAGAAATGTCTGTATTCTAAGCCATCCAGTTTATGGTAGTCTATTTTAATAGCCCTAGAAGACTAGGTCATCTTGAGAGCTGATATGCCCCAAACTTCCACTGCAACTAATTGTGTTAGAAAGAGACCATGATTTCTCTGTTGTTCCACACAGATGAGTTTTCTGCATGAGCTGCATCAAACACAAAATTTTATTGTGTCTTTGTGGGTCAGAAAGACATAGTAAAGCAGCATACACTCTCTCTCAATTCCTGTCTCAAATACCATTTGTGCTCTTTGTAGTGTTCACAAATAGGAAATGAAAGACTCCATCTTTTTTTTTACTTACCTTGCATACTACAATAGAGAAGGTGATGGCACCCCACTCCAGTACTTTTGCCTGGAAAAGCCCATGGACAGAGGAGCCTGGTAGGCTGCAGTCCATGGGGTCGCAAAGAGTCGGACATGACTGAACTACTTCACTTTCACGCATTGGAGAAGGAAATGGCAACCCACTCCAGTGTTCTTGCCTGGAGAATCCCAGGGACGGGGGAGCCTGGTGGGCTGCCATCTCTGGGGTCGCACAGAGTCGGACACGACTGAAGCAACTTAGCAGCAGCAGCAGCAGCAGCATACTACAAATTAATTTAATCCAAATTTCATTTCAGTAAGTAGTTCACAAATAATAAGAACTCAGTGCGATGAGCTCAAGGTACCCTGGTTATCATCCATGAGGTTTTGTCCTCATGAACCATACAAACCACCCAATGCTGTAGAGAAGGGTCAATTATTTTAAAAAATCAGTTTGACTGTATTTTACTTCCAGTGAAATTGACTGGTCACTTGATGGTTCATAATTACATTTGTCAAGATAAATAATCTGTGGTAAAATGGCCAGCTTAGTCCTGTCTATAAAGAATGAGGAATCAGGGGCAGGAAGGAATGTCCATGTCAGAATACTCAATGAATTATATTTTTTAAATGGTCTAGTGGTTAAGAATATGTTTGCCAACACAGGAGACAAGAAAAACCACCATAACAAGAAGCCTGCACACCACAACTAAAGAGTAGTACTCCCTAGATGCAACTAAAGGAAGATCGCACACAGCCAAAAATAAATATAAATAAATAAACAAATAGGGTAGACATTTAGGCTTTTCTTAGTTTTGTGTTTTTACATTTACCTCTTAATACTTGCTCACTGTATACTATCCATAAAATTTTAAAATAAATTTTCCCTTCTCCAAGGTGCTATAGAGTATGCCTGATACTTTGTATATTTGAGCCACAGAGTAGGCAATGAAACCTAAGGAAAAGCACTGGATTTTAAATTTTTTACAGTCTTGATTCCCACTACAGTATCTATTCTCTGGTATAGTTCAATATAGACTTTTGAGTGGAAAGAAATTTGAATTTAAACCATTCATGTTAAGAGTGTCCCTCATTTTAGAGGCCATCTGGTTTCATAGTAATTATGGAGTAAATTAGCTAATTTGAAGCTAATTGTATGCAAGAAGAGAAAGTCAACTTGCAAAGCTCTTACCTTCTTTTATGATCAGAGCTTTTCTGAAGTGAAGCACAGTTATAAATACTGTCTTGTCTTGCCTCCTTCTACTCTCTCATCTCCAGCATAGATGAAAGTTGAAGAAAATAGACACAACAATTCTTTAGGTGCTGAGGCATAAGGTAGCAGTGTTGTAGCCAACATGTGATGTCTGTTTCACATTTACCAAGGAGATGAACAAAAGATAAGGGTGCTTTGAAGAGAAAATATATCAAATAAAAGAAAAGTAGCAGATGGTTGTAGTCATAGTTTCGACATAAATCAATTCACTCAAAGGAGAGTTAAAGCAACTTATCAACAGAAATTACTGAAGAAAATATAAAGTGATATATTTTCCCAATTAGTTATAATTTGCCATTTGAGAAAGACCTTTAGAAATACTGACTCTGGTGATGAAGCTGGTATCCTTGTCTTTATACTAGAATCCCAAATTTGGACAGTCTTTTTAGGATGTGGGATGGTAAAATAATGGAGACATGCCCCCCAAAGCAGGATATGCTGGGCATGTAATAACACAAACACATGAAGTATAGAACAAACCATCTCATTTATTCTTATATGCTTTGTCTATAAAATGGAGAAAATTGTATTTAATGTCTAGGACACCCCTGGGGCCCCAATTGAATTCAAGTTTCTTCCTCCTGGTATGCGGCAATGCTTTCATCTGTTTCAGAATCTCCTTCTTCTACAGGAAATAATAAATGCACACCAATTGATATATAATTGAGTTTATTTATTATTATTATTTTTTTTCATTTCAGAGCTTTAGTGCACGGAAGGCAGTACATGTCAGAAAGTTAAGGAATCACTGATGGTATAATCTCACAGACTATGACAAACATATGGCACTTTCCTGTGAATCTTTCTTTTCTGTTATTCCTCGAACTACCCAGTATGGATAACTGTCAACTCCAGATAAGATACCCCTTTTGCAAAATAGTCACACTGAATCCAATTATGGTTTAATTCCATGGAAATTGAGATTAGTTTTACTACAATGAAACGCTTAAACAATCTAGTTGCTGGGGATGTTGAAACTTAATAGTCATATATAAGTATCTGTAAGATCAGAAATACATACCTTCTTCCACAATGAAGATTAAGGAAAATAAATATCAATAAGAAATGGAGACATCACCATATTTTCAAATACTCATTCCATTTATACAACCAATTGCAATTATACAAATACTAAGTTTCACCCTGAGACTTCTCTGGTAGCTCAGATGGTAAAGAATTTGCTTGAAATGTAGGAGAACTGGGTTGGATCCTGGGTCAGGGAGATCTCCTGGAGAAGGGAATGACAGTTCATTCCAATATTCTTGCCTGAAGAATTTCACAGACAAAGGAGCCTGGAAGGCTACAGTCCATGGGGTTGCAAAGAATTGTACATGACTGAGAGACTAACACTTTCAAGTTTTACTCTGTTTTGTTTTGGTTTGTTTTACAATATTTTAAGTCTAATCTAAGTAACAATTATATGGAGTAAGGGAAGTTGTTATAAGAAAAACTATAGTTTTTAAAGAGGGCAAGTTTTCAAAGAATGTAGTGAGTTCCATTGAAAAAGGAGAGAAAATGATAGCAGAGATAGAAAAAATGTAAAGATAGGAGGGAAGAAGACAGGTTTTCTTTGGGGAGCGAGATTTAGACATTTCAGAGTATTTGCATACATGAATTTGAATCTACTCCCAACTCTAGCTGAAGGACCTTGTCAATATCAATCTGAGGCAAATGTATTCAAGATTTCCAAGTATAAAATCTCTGAATTTTTGAGATTTTGACATTTACTCCTACTGCAGTGATAGCCTATCAGTTTTCTGAATGTTCTGAAGGGGAAGTCTGAGCTTTCTCGGAAGAGGACCTACTCTCACAGTGAAGTCCTAGGCTACTCACTGGGAGACAGTAACCATTCATGTCTGCGTGACCATCATGATGACCCACCTTGGAATCTAGTTGCTGTGGCCTTCCATCCCTAACTCAAATTAATAGGTTAGTTAGAGGAAGGTTATTTGAGATAGATGTATTTTATTTTAAACAATGTTTTGTTGTACTGAATAAATGTGCAGTAAATAAGTGATTTTAAAAGACTATTTTATAAAAGGAACTTTCCTGGTGGTCCAGAGGTTAAGACTCTACACTCCCAATGTGGAGTGCCTGAGTTTGATCCTTGTCAGGGAACTAGATTCCATTATGCCTCAACTAAGAATTCACACACTACAATAAAGATCCCACGTGTTACAATGAAGATCAATGATACTGTGTGCCTCAACTAAAACCTGATGCAATCAAATAACTAAATAAATAAAATTTTGCATTAAAAAAACTATATCTTGTTGGTTTCCACATCATTACATTGAAGTAAGTGGAGTAAATGTGGTACAATTTATTTGCAGTTTTAAACCTATGTAGCTTTGACATACAAGCACTAAAATCTAAAAAGAATTGAAACATGAGCTTGACTCCACATGTCAAGCATCTCATAATAAGTTCAAGGTAAGGAAAAGACAAAGGATATTCAAACTGAATTACTACAAGGGGGTGTGTGTGTGTTTGATGAAAAGAGAAATGTGGGGGTGATTTATTCCACTGAGAGAAGTTAGAAAGGTAGCTCCTTCTGTCTGCTGAAATTTCCTTTCATTCTCATTAGTCAAAGGTAGTTGTCCCTCCCCCAAATGTTATGTTAATATATTTCAATGACCTTGAAGATTTATCTACATGCAAATACAGTTAAATAAATGATCCTTTTATGTTTTAACCTACTTACCAAGAGATTATGGTCAATGACACATGCTTTGAGGGGAAAATGTTAAGGATGAGGAGGTTTAGGGGGAAGAAAACGTTAAAAAAAGTTTTAATTCTTTAGGCTATATAACAAATTGCATATTATCTTTGATCCTCAACAAGTTTGAACGGGTAAGATGTTAACTGCATCTGTGGTACTTAGTCATATGTAGTGGTACCCACACAGAGGCCCATGCTCACCCAGAATCATTAATGATGTCGTAGTCTGTGTGGGCTGTTATAACAAAGTACTGTAAACTGGGTGATGTAAACAATAGGAATCTATTTCTTACATTTCTTTGAGAAGAAATGATTTATATCACATTCTAAATCCTCTACAAATCGGCTCCCACAAAATGAAAATCATGATTTACTTGAGATGTGCCATTCTGTGATATTTAATTAAGAATACCTTAGAGTCAAATATAATACTGAATGTAGTTCATGTTTTATAAGCCTACGACAGGGAGAATAGCACAATAATTATATAAAACTGCCAGGATTTAGTCATATGTTCACTGCTTCCCAACTGTCAACTTCAGTGAGTTCCTTAAGTACACACACTAAACAGTTTCCCCATCTATAAATAGGATTACAGTGTATAATTTTGGAGACATCATAAATAGCAAGTGTTAATATAAATTTATTTATTTTAATTGGAGGTTAATTATAAAATAAAAAATAAAAAAATAGCAAGTGTTGGATATTCTTAATACTACCTTTTTGTGTTGTGTACTCAGATCTTCTTAGCATTAAAAAGTTGACAAACTCTATTATAATGTGGGAATCATATAAAAAAATGAAAGGACATTGACCTTACATATTTTTGAAATGATCAGCAAGTCCAGCATTTGAGTTGATTTTCTAAATCAGCCCTGCCCAATGTAAATGTAATGTGTGCTATATATGTACTTTTAAATTTTTGAATATTCACATTAAAAATCATTTTAACCTGTAATCAATATAAAAATTGTTAACAATATATTTCACATGTTCTGGGGACAATTTTGAAATCCAGCAAGTATTTTACTCATATAGTTTGTTTCACTTCAGACCAGCACATTTCAAGTTCCCAATAGCAACTTGTGCTTTGTGGCTAGTTTTTGCAAATAGTGCAATGTTAGAATAGGTCACAAATATCTGGGATATATAACACAATTCCCCATCTTGTGCTGGTGTAAGACTTATCTTTCATTTCTTCTATGCCTGTCCTTGACCTCAGTCTCCTCAATTCAACCCCCAGGCCGTTACTACCCACTCTTGAGATGTGACATAAGATGAGCCTATATCAATATCCATATAAACTTCTATCTAATAGGAAAAATTTTTCTTTGGTGGTGAAGTTTTCCTTTAACTATGGCAATAGTGAATCATTAATCCTATGAACTGATTCTCAGATATCATCAGTTTTAACAAAAAAAGAAAATGAGATTAAATAATTGATTTACAGCAAGCTGTCTCTAAAAAATAATTTCCTACAATTGTGTGTTGGGAGAACATACCTGTAAACATTTATTTAATACACTATTACTTAAGACTAAATATAAAATGAATATTTTCTGAACAAATATATTAAAACCTTTCAGTTAGAAAAAACTTAAATTAGTAATTTGATAAAGAAGTTATTATTTTTTATAGCTTTTCCCCTTTATCTTCTAGTTTCTCTTTTAATTTCTTTCTTCCTTCCTCTCTTTACTCATTTTTTTCTTTACATCTCCCTCTCTCTCTCCCTCTACCTCACTCTCTGTGTCTGTCTCTTTCTTGCTATCTCTCTGTTTCTCTTTCTCACCACTTCTCCCAGTGATATGTTGATAGTTATTTCAGGACCCTCACACACAAAGAGCTGGAGCAATGTACATATCCATCATACACTTGCTTACCATGGATTATAACACAATTTATATCAGTAAGCAGCACCTGGCCAGTTCTGAGGATGTTTTTGAATGATATATTCTTCATGACTGTCAGAGAAGCCAGATTCTACAATAAATGGATCATCTTGTCTCAGGACTTCGTTAATTATTTCTAAAGAGTAGTAAACTTGGAAATGTCATGAAGAGGACATCCATTTGCTGAATTGAACAAATCAACTTTTCTCACACTTGTTCTGACACTGACTTTTTTACAGCATAAAAACTACATATTCTGTGCTTCTCTCTGCTCTGGCAGTTTCTTTCAAGCTTTTTAATGGGATAAGGCATTGCCCTAGAGGAAGAAATCTTACTGAAACCAATGAACAACTCATTAGCTGAGAAATTTGTAAGTGGGTGTGCTCCAGGGCACCAACAGATGGTTTAATTGGGTACAAAATTCCAGAAGGCTATGAGCAGATTGATAACATTTTTATCCAAAAGCCAGGGTGACTCTGGTCTTATTGAGAGAAGAAAAGTGCTACCTGAATAGAATATGTGATTTTAGGGAAAGTGGCCAATCCTTCTATAGTCCTAATTCCTCCCTGACTTGCTCAACTGACACCTCAACTTCTAACATTATAGATTCATTTCTGTGACTTAAGTCTTATCCTTTGCTGAAATGGCACTTCCCCTGGAGGTTTTAAGAAGCTACCTATAAATGGTTATTTAGGTGCTTTCCACTTAACTACAGTTGTAGCTGATCCTCCACTGACCCCAGACTCAGATCTTTTACTATAAGCACATTAATAATAATGGGTATGGGAAAATAACCAGGAGTAAACACATATGCTATAATGAAATATAAGCTTTTGCTCAATCACTGGGTCAGGACCAATTTCCCGTATTGCTTATGCGTCTGTGGTAATGATGGCTTAGGTCTTCTGACCCAAGGCTTTCTCATTTGTGACTATAAATAGGAGGTGGCTTGAGGGACACCACACTGGCTGGGAGGAGAGTGTTCCTGACACAAGCAAAAGAGAGTTTACAGACAGAAATACTTACATGTAAATTGACCAAGACACTTTGTTATATAGAGAAGTTTTGCTTCTTTAATATCGTTTTATATATTTCACCTTGCATATGTTATAAGGGAATATTTAGGTGGATTCTAAACCTGACATCTTTCATTCAAGGTCTTGAGGCCAAACCATTCCTGAAGTGTTATTTGGCTCTTTAAAATTTATTATTCCTAAGTACCTTCTAATGGATTTCATTGATTTGTTCATTGTGTTTATCACAAGGCCAATTGACCATTTGTCTAAGTATGTCGACATACACATTGATTTTGAATAGCCTTCAATATCTTTCTTCACGTGAGCAGGGTTGTTGAGCCCATTTTCAAATAAATAATTGAAAACAAGTCTTTTCTATTTGTATATAGAGGTTTTTATACACATACTCACACACAGTGTACAGAAACGGATGGATGCAACTGGGGAGAAGACATATTAGGAAGCATGCTAAGGAGGGTCAGTAATATGCTAAAGAGAAAGATTAATAATTACTCACACTTCTATAGTGCTTACTAGAATCTAGGAATAATTTTAAATAAGTATAAAGTATTTATTACTTAAAACTGCCCTAAGACCTAAGTGCTATTTTTATTCTCATTTTATATATGAGGAAACTGAGGTACAGAGAGATTAAGTAACTTTCTGATGTCATGTGGTATCCTTACCCTTCAGTCATAAACTGAATGATTGAAGAAACAAAAAAATCAGTAGGTAGGATTCTTTAAGATCTAAGAATATTCCCCCTATCCTAGCCAGCTAATCTTTTGGAAGAAAGGGTGAGGGAAACCTAGTTGAATTGATCTAACTTGCCAACTTTTATTCAAATCAATATAGGAAGTAATCTGTGAAGCTTTGACTGGCTGAATCTGGTGGAGCTGGTGTAAATAAGGAGAGGTGAACAAGTTGATTTGAGATCACCCCTGTCCCCAAGAGACTGACTTAAAGAACGGATTTAGTGATCATGAATGGCAGTTAGGGCATGACTACAGAGAGTGGAAAAATAACATAGAAACAGAATCTGGGAGAATTTGAGACATCTCTGAGGGAACCCATCAAAAGCAAAGAGTGGACAGGTGATCAGGAAACAATTCCTAATCTACTGACACATCCACAAATTCAACACAAATTTGTGTGAAATCAACTATGTGTATGTGAAATAAATGTATTAAAAATCACCTCAAGTGACAAATAATTCATGCTCAGGTTTTGTCTATGTCTTATGTTCTTCTGCAAGCCCTAAAATCTAGCAGTACTATTTGCCATTTAGAATCCTGCTCCCCAGTTATTGCACTATTGGTTCATTTATTAAACTATGTGAATTTGGTTGACATTAACAATTGAGATCTACTGTTTATAAATGTGTTAAGACTCTGTAATATGCTTTCATATAGATTATATCATCTCCATCTCCACAACAGTAAAACAAAGGGGAAAAAAAGCAATTATTTTCCCAATTTTGTATTTAATATAGGGATGGAAATGTGGAAGAGAACTGAATCCTATACTCACTCTGTGCCAATAAATAAGCAAGTCTTTTATATGTTTTTGTCCCTCACAGCAAACCTGTTAAGAGTGAGGTGTTTTCTCGAGAGACACTCAGGCCCTGTGTTTGTTCATTATTCCCTTGACACAAACTAGCTGATCATATGATAGCTGGTGAAATCAAGAAACATAAAAAGGAGTTGATTCCAGCTTACACTTTTAATTACATTCATATTTGAAAATTGTACACTACTAAGGCAAAGCTAGAGTTTTGATTAATTTAGAAGAGCTCTCCAGGGGTATCAAACACATTGAAACAAAATCATAAATTCCTAGGAAGTTCCAAATCACTGAGACAGACATCAGCCAAAATAAACATTTTCAATCACCAAATATGGTTCAGGAATTTTCATTTCACCATGTAACATGTGAAAATTTGGGGATTTAGATAGTTTGTTTTTATTTAATTTTTCCAGAGTCCTTGTATGTATGTATGTATGTATTTAATTAAAATGTAGTTGATTTACAGCATTATATTAGTTTCATGTTTACAATATAACAACCTTATTATAGATTACTCCACTTAAAATCACCACAAAATGATGTTTATATTTCCTTGTAGCATATCCGTTTTAAAACTGCTTTCTTAGCTCTCAATCCTCTACACCCATTCCATCTCTCCCCATTATCTCTTCCTTCTGGTAAGCCCCAGCCTGTTCTTTATACCTGTCAGTCTATTTCTACAGTGCTATATTCATTCATTTGCATCAGTTCTTAGAGTCCAATTTGTCTTTCCCTGTCTGACTTATTTCACCAAGGATAAGATAATACCCGGCTTCCCTGGTGGCTCAGATGGTAAAGAATCTGCCTGCAGTGTGAGACACCTTGGTTCCACCCCTGGGTTAGGAAGATCCCTTGGAGGAAGGCATGGCAACCCACTCCAGTATTCTTACCTGGAGAATCTCATGGACTGAGGAGCCTGATGGGCTTCCATCCATGGCGTCCCAAAGAGTTGTACATGACTGAGAAACTAAACACAGCATTCAAGATAATACCATTTAAATCCAATTGTGTTGTTGCAAGTAGAAATATTTTGCTCTTTTTGTGGCTGACCAATATTCCATTATATGTGTGTATGTATATATTTATTGTTACTATATATTAAGACTGGCTTTTCTAGAGTTTCATATAAATGAAATATAAGTGCTTATGTTTAATGTCTATCTTTGTTCCCTTAGAATAATTATTTTCACATTCATCCATGTGCTTTGAATATTGAGATATCATTCTTTTTGGGTTTTTTGTTTGTTTTGCTGAATATTATCCTATTGTATAGATATACTAAAATATGTTTATTCATTTACCTATGTTGTATTTGAAATTTTAGTTCATTTTAACATGAAATGAACATTCTATGGGTATTAATGTAAAATCTTTGTGTCATCAAATTGTTTTGTTATTTGCCTAAATATATAAAAATGGAATTACTGAATCATGATGTTTAACAAAAGAGATACTTACTTTTACAACACAATGTGAAAATATTTTCCAAAGTGACTGTATCTTCCTTAACAGCGTTTGAAATTGTCAGTCTCTCATTTTACCAATTCTAGTGGAATTCTTTTTTATCTTTCCTAATTTATGACTTACGTCTTCTCTACTTTTTTCCCTTAATTTGTCTAAGCTTATAAATTTTATTGATATGTTTAAAGAACCAGCTGAGCCATTGATTCTCTTTATAGTTTGTTTTCTAATTTAATTGATTTGTTTATATCTTTATTACCCTGTTATTTATACTTCCTTTGGTTTTAATTTCACTGTCTTTTTCTAGCTTCTGAAGGTAGACATGTAAATCATTATATTTCTTATGTTTTTGTAATAAATATATGCAAAGCTATAGATTATCCTCTAAACTCTGACTTAGTTTTACTGCATAAAGATATTATATTTTGATGTGTTTCAGTTATGTGCAGAATTTAAATTTGCAATGTTACCAACTATAAAGGTTCTTAGTGAACTTTTCATCTAATGTTGATATTTTGGCTCAGATATTATATTAATATAAATATTTAAGTTGAGTTGATAAATATTGTTGTTCAAGTCTACTTTTCTTAATTAAGTTTAATTATAATTTAATAAGAAACTTTAAATTAATTTTAAATGCAAATTAACCATATATTTAAATCATATCTTATTAATTTTAATTTGCTTAATAGTAATATCAATTACTGAGAAGTAAATATTGAAATCTCTAAATACAATTGGTGTTATGCTTCTTTATAATTTCTATTTGATCAGTTCATGTTCTATGTGTTTGGTAATGGTCTATGATTATATGCATATACTTTTAGACTATACATTTTTTATGAATTTATTAATATTAAAATATGTTTTTTCCTGGATAGTATTTCTTTTCCTGAAGTCTACTATATGATATCAAAGCATTAATTTCTATTTTCTTATGATATGTTATTTTAAAATTTATCTTTTTGTAATCTTTTACAATGTGATGAGACCAGTAATGAGGGGGGCATGGCAGCCCACTCCAGTATTCTTGCCTGGAGAATCACATGGACAGAGGAGACTGGTGGGCTACAGTCCATAGGGTCACAAAGAATTGGACACAACTTTGGAAGGAATGATGCTAAACCTGAAACTCCAGTACTTTGGCCACCTCATGTGAAGAGTTGACTCATTGGAAAAGACTGATGATGGGAGGGATTGGGGGCAGGAGGAGAAGGGGACGACTGAGGATGAGATGGCTGGATGGCATCACGGACTCGATGGACGTGAGTCTGGTTGAACTCCGGGAGATGGTGATGGACAGGGAGGCCTGGCGTGCTGCGATTCATGGGGTCGCAAAGAGTCGGACACGACTGAGCGACTGAACTGAACTGAAGCGTCTTAGCACAAGATCAATAATGGTCCTGAAATGATGAGAAGCAAGGGGTATATGCTCAGTCTTATTCAACTCTTTGCAACCCAATGAGTTGTAGCCCACCAGGCTCCTGTGTCCATGGAGTTTCCCAGGCAAGAATAAGGAGTGGGTTGCTGCTTAAAAAATATGGAGTGCTTCACAAATTTGCATCTGTGTTCTAATACCTGGAACCTATAAGTATGATATTAATACCTTACATTGTGATGGTATGGATTTGGTGAATTAAGAATCTTGAAATTATGAGATTATTTTTGATTATCCAAGTCAGTCCAATGTAATCACAAGACTCCTTGTAAAACAGGCACAAGGAAATCTAATTCAGAAAAAAAAAAAGATATGTAAATGGAAACAGACATTGAATCAATGTGCTTTGTAGAAGGAAGATGCAGAGTGAACAAGAAACACAAGTAAACTCTAGAACCAGAAGAAAGCAAAGGTAGAGAAAGACTTTTTAAATAAGAATTCAAAATAAAATTTGTAAAGGAAAATAAAGAAATGTGGTTGGTGTTATTACCATTAAGTACTTTCATTCAATGAATTGGTGGTGTTAAAATTAAATAATTTCATTCATGAAGTTATTTGTTAAAAAAGTTCCAAAACAATATAAGACATACCTTATTTTATTCTCCTTTATGTTTTGTACTTTGCCGACATTGCTGTTGCTACTGCTAAGTCACTTCAGTCATGTCCAACTCTGTGTGACCCCATAGACGGCAGTCCACCAGGCTCCTCCGTCCCTGGGATTCTCCAGGCAAGAACACTGGAGTGGGTTGCCATTGCAGACATTACAATTTCCTTTTTTGTATGTTAAAAATTTGTGGTAATCCTGCTTCAATCAAGTCTATCAGTTCCATTTGTGCAACAGCATTTGTTTACTTCTTGTCTCTGTGTCACATTTTAATAACTTCAACATTATTTCAATCTTTTTTCTATTATTATATTTGTTATAGTGATTTGTGATCAGTGATTTTTGATGTCTTTATTGTAACTATTGTTGGACTCCACAAACCAAGCTCATATATATTGGCAAACTTAATCAATGTGTGTGTTCCAACTGTTCCATCAATTTACTCTTTCCCCACATCTCCCCGTTCCCTTGGGCCTGCCTGTCCCGTGAGATATAACAATATAGAAATTATGTCATTTAATAACCCTTGAATAACATCTAAATGCTCAAGGAAAGGAACAGTCATATATCTTTCATTCAGTTTTAAATCAAATGTTTAACCTTAGTAAAAGTTATGTCAAAAGTCAAGATAAGCTGAAAGCTAGGCCTCTTGTGCTCAACAGTGAACCAGATTGTGAATACAAAGGAAAAGTTTTTGAAGTTAACGGTGCTACTTCAGTGGACACATGGATGGTAAGAAAACAAACAGTCTATTGCTGATCTGGAGAAAGTTTTAGGAATTAATCAAGAGGAAAGTTCCAATTTTCTTTAAATCTCTGAAAGCTGAGACAACTAAAAAAGCTGCAGAAAAAAAAAATGATAATAATAAAGCTAGCAGAGTTTGGTTCATAAGATTTAAGGAAAGACGTCATCCCCGTAACATAAAATGCAAGGAGAACAGCAGATGCTGATGGAGAAATTGCAGCAAGTTATCCAGAAAATCTGGCTAATATAATTTATGGAAGTAACCACACTAGACAACAGACATTAAATATAAGTAAAACAATCTTATGTTGGAAGAAGATGCCACCTTGCATAGCTAGAGAGGAGAAGTCAATGCCTGCCTTTAAAACTTCAAAGCACAGACCGATACTCCTGTTAGGGGCTAATGCAGCTGGTGATTTTAAGTTAAAGCCAATGTTATTTACCATTCTGAAAATTCTGGGGCCTTTAAGAATTCTGCTACATCTATTCTGCTCCCGCACTACAAAGAGAGCAACAATACCTGGATAGCAGCACAGATGTTTACAAATGTTTACAACACAGTTTCAATAAACTGTGGAAAATTCTGAAAGAGATGGTAATACCAGACCACCTGACCTGCCTGTTGAGAAACCTATATGCAGGTCAGGAGGCAACAATTAGAACTGGACATGGAACAACAGACTGGTTCCAAACAGGGAAAGGAGTACATGAAGGCTGTATATTGTCATCCTGTTTATTTAACTTATATGCAGAGTACATCATGAGAAATGCTGGGCTGGAGGAAGCACAAGCTGGAATCAAGATTGCCGGCAGACATATCAATAACCTCAGATATACAGATGACACCACCCTTATGGCAGAAAGTGAAGAAGAACTAAAGAGCCTCTTGATGAAAGTGAAAGAGGTGAGTGAAAAAGTTGGCTTAAAGCTCAACATTCAGAAAACTAAGATCATGGCATCTGGTCTTATCACTTCATGGCAAATAGATGGGGAAACAGTGGCTGACTTTATTTTGGGGGGCTCCAAAATCACTGCAGATGGTGATTGCAGCCATGAAATGAAAACACGCTTACTCCTTGGAAGGAAAGTTATTACCAACCTAGTAGCATATTAAAAAGCAGAGACTTACTTTGTCAACAAAAGTCTGTCTAGTCAAGGCTATGATTTTTCCAGTGGTCATGTATGGATGTGAGAGGTGGACTATAAAGAAAGCTGAGGGCAAGAAGAATTGATGCTTTTGAACTGTGGTTTTGGAGAAGGCTCTTGAGAGTCCCTTGAACTGCAAGGAGATCCAACCAGTCCATCCTAAAGAAAATCAGTCTTGGGTGTTCAATGGAAGGACTGATGTTGAAGCTGAAACTCCAATATTTTGGCCACCTGATGCAAAGAGTTGACTCATTTGAAAGACCCTGATGCTGGGAGGGATTGGGAGCAGGAGGAGAAGGGGACAACAGAGGATGAGATGGCTGGATGGCATCATTGACTCAATGGACATGAGCCTGGGAAAACTCAGGGAGTTGATGTACAGGGAGGCCTGGCGTGCTGCAGTTCATGGGGTTGCAAAGAGTCAGACATGACTGAGTGACTGACTGAACTGAACTTAATGAATATTTTAAGCCCACTGTTGTGATCTACTGCTCAGAAGCTAAAATTATTTTCAAAATATTACTTGTCATGGACAATGCATCCAAGAGCTCTTCTGAAGATGTACAAGATTCATGTTTCCATGCTGTTTCCTTGTCCACTAAGTTGATATATCTAATTTGCAGCCTATGGAATAAGAGGTAAGTTCAAGTTTCAAGTCTCATTCATCAAGAAACACATTTTGTAAGGCCATAGTTGCTATAGGTAGTGATTCCTCTGATGTATGCATGCAAAGTCAACTGAAAACTTTCTGAATAGTATTCACCATTCTAGATGCCACTAATAACATTTATGATCACGAGTAGGGTCAAAATAGAAACATTAATAAGAGTTAAGGTGGAGGAAGTAAATGCAGATGTGCTGAAAACAGAAAAAAAAAAAACAAAACTAGAATTAAAAGTACAGCATGAATATCTGACTGAATTGCTACAATCTCATGACACAAATTGAAGGATAAAAAGTTGCCTCTTATAAACAAAGATGGACTTCCCAGGTGGCGCTAGTGGTAAAGAATACCCCTGAGAATGCAGGAGACACAAGAGGTCAGAGTTCAATTCCTGGGTCAGGAAGATCCTCTGGTGTAGAGAATGTCGATTCACTCCAGTATTATTGCCTGGAAACTTCCACAGACAGAAGAGCCCGGCAGGCTATAGTCCATGGGGTTGCAAAGAGTCAGACACAATTGAGTGACTGAACACAACAACATGAACAAAGGAAGTAGCTTCCTGAGATGGAATCTATTATTGGTGAAGATGCTGGGGATATTATTGAAATGACAACAGAATACTTAGAATATTATATAAATTTTAGTTGATAAAGCAGTGACAGGCTTGGAGAGGGTTGACTCCAATTATGAAAGAAATTCTACTATGGGTAAAACACTATTAAAAACATTATATGCTACTGAAATAGCATTGATTAAAGAAAGAGTCAATTGATATAGAAAATTTTATTGCTGTCTTATTTTAAGAAATTGCCACAGCCACCCCAATTTTCAGCAACCATTGTCCTAATCAGTCAGCAGTCATCAACACTGAAGAAAGATAGTCCATTATCAAAATTATTGGGACTCGCTGAAATGTTAGATGATGGTTAGTGCCTTTTAACCATAAGTATTTTTTAATTAAGGTGTGTACATAGTTTTTAAACATAATGTCATTGTGCACTTAGTAGGCTACAGTATAGTGTAACCATAACTTTTATATCACTGGAAAACAAAAAGAAAAAGTCATGTGACTCACTTCATGGCAAAATTCACTTTATTACAGTGGTCTCGAACAGAACACACAATGTCTTCAAGGTATGCCTGCATTTCCATTTCTAAATTTGACATAAGAATAGCATCTGAAAATTTAAAGATCTCTTAAAAGTTGTATTGAAAACTGAAGATATGAGGAAATAATGGTAAGTTTAAATAATTTGATGGCTAATTTTATGTGTTGACTTGACTGGTCATGGAGTGCCCAGATTAAAGATTTTTTCTGGATATGTCTGTGAAAATGCTTCTCAATGAGATTAACATTTAAACTGGTGGACTCAGTAGATTGCCTTCTCTATTATGAGTGGTTATGATTCAATCTATTGACAAGAAGAATAGAACAAAAGCAGAGAAAAAGGGATTAATTTTCTGCTTGTCTGCCTGAGTTGAGACTCATCTTTTCTGGCCCTTGAAATAGTATTTACATGATTGGCTCTCCTGGTTCAGGACTGAAATACTTAGACTGAATTACACCACTGACTTTCCTGGATCTCCAGATTTTAAATCAATACAGAAAACAAGCTTGTGTTTGCCACAGTGGAATAAGTTGGGTGAATGGGCAAAAGAGATCATAAGCGGTACAAACTTCCTGCTATAAAACGAATAAGTCACAAGGGTGCAATGCATAGCATAGGGAATATAGTCAATAACATTGTGATGATTTTGTGTGGTGACAGATGCTTACTAGACATCTAATTGTGCTGATCAGTTCATAATATGTAAAGACATTGAATCTCTATGCTGTATATGTGAAATTAATAACATGGGAAGTTAATTCTATTTCAATAAAAATTTTAAAAGGAAGTATAGTAATCTATGGCATGTGTTGTTTGTCATTCTCCTTCTCACTCTGGAGTGCAGATGAAATGCCTGGTGGTTTAGAGTGATTTTTGTTGTTCATGAAAGAATGATAAAGAGAATTTCAGAGGCACTTGACAACTTTGTGAAAATGAATTAAACTGCCAACCTTCAGAAATCTTGTTGGTTGCTAACTGCAACAAACATAATCCTTTCTGAAACAACAAACTAAGGCAGAATAAGATACTGTTTGGAAAGTCTAGCCTGGGATCAGCATATAGGAAGAATTGGAATTACTGAGCTCTGCTATTTTATCACACTGAAATGAAACTGCAGCAGTGGAAAGATCATGTGTTTTGGAAACATAAACTGTGTGTTCAAATCTCATTCTTTTCAATTACTGTCTAAGTAACCCCAAGAAAAATCACATAAGCAACTTCTGCTTCCATATCTTCATCCATATTATTAGAATGTTATATCCTTACATCTTTGAGATTTAATAGAGATAATGCACTAAAGCTTTAGTTGTATCAAGGAAACAATTGAAACTGACCAAAATATTTGCCTTTGCACCTGGATATAGGCCTTAGGTTAGTTATCTAAGGTAGAAGTCAGTCTGACAGTGATGCAGTGACCCTTTTGAAATAGTGCTGTAAAAGTTAAATCACCATATGTCATTACAGATGGTTTACTGGCAGGAGGGAGTTGTGATATTTCAGATAACAAAATAGAGTCAAAGCAATTTAAAGGGTAACAAGAGGGTCTAAAAATTTTGAAATAAGATCAAGTATAATTACTGCTAAAATATTTTGATCTGGATTTTAAAAGCACCTCAAGGTTAAAAAAAGGAAAAATTTATTTGAAAAGTTTTGATATAAAAAGTTCACATTTTTACTGACTATAATATCAGTTTAAATTAATAAAATGATGCATGTGAATATTGTAATTTCAAGGTGGCTAACCAAAGCTCCAAGATTTCTTCTTTTCACTTTGAGAATCTTATAAAATGATAATAAAATAAATACATAGAAACAAATCAGAAATAAGTTAGATTGTCTGTGATTGAGAAATTTCTGCCTATTCATGGATAAAGTTGGTTCAGGCAACTAGAGACCAGTACCAATAAGTGACAGTTGTAATGGACAGTAGAGCTTCTCTGGGTGATCAACAGAATAACAAAAATGATGGCACAAAATGAGGAAGTGAGAATGGAAACTATAATAGGGGTTTGGTTGAAATACTCATTAAATTAATTCACCAGTCCCAATTACTACATTATTCTCTTACCTCTACCATTTCCTCACCCATTTCTAAGAGGAATAAAAGAGAACCATAACATTGTTACACCATACATTATCAAATACAGGCTAATATTCAAAGAAAAAATGAATTAAAACTTTAAAAAGTGAAATTTGGATACCTAGAGAAAGGTACATCCATGCTAGAATTAGGTCATCTGCTTTTAACTCTGAAATAAATATTTCCAAGTTCAAGTTTGACACAAATTCCAAGAAGATAGAATACAATTTCCATTATGGGAGTGTCTTAAAAAAAATAAACATAATTCCATGGGTAGAATAGTATAGATACAAATAAGCAGTTATCTTAAAAACTTTTAAAAAAGTATAATCAGTGCCATTTCAAAGTCTCTTTGTTCCTCTGTAGTTAAAAATGTATGTTTTATCATGAAATAAGGGGACTATTTATATGTATTAGAAATTATAATAAACGGAAAAACATATGGATACAGTGTGTGTCTGCTGAGTCACTTTAGTCATTGTCAACTCTTTGTGGCCCTATAGACTGCAAGGACACTGGAGTGGGTTGCCATGCCCTCCTCCAGGATAGCTTCCCAACCCAGGGATACAACCCTTATCTCTTATGTCTCCTGTATTGTCAGATGGGTTTTGCACCACTAGCATCAGCTGAAAAGCCCACAAATGCAGTGTCATTGTTCAGTTGCCCAGCCATGTCCAACTCTTTGCAACCCCACAGATTGCAGTACATCGGGCTTCCCTGTCTTTCACCATCTCCTAGAGTTTGCTCAAACTCATGCCCATTGAGTCAGTGATGCCATCCCCAAAACCTCGTCCTCTGTCATCCTCTTACCCTCATGCCTTTGGTGTTTCCCAGCATCAGGGTCTTTTCCAATGAGTCGGCTTTTCGCATCAGGTGACCAAGGTATTAGAGCTTCAGCTTCAGCATCAGTCCTTCCAGTGAATATCCAGGGGTGATTTCCTTTAGGATTGTCTGGTTTGATTTTCTTGCAGTTCAAGGAACTCTCAAGAGTCTTCTCCAGCACCACAGTTCAAAGGCATCAATTCTTTGACGCTCAACCTTATTGTTCAGCTCTCACCTCTGTACATGCCTACTGGAAAAATCATAGCTTTGATTAAACAGACCTTTGTAAGCAAAGTAACGCAGTACCTATATTTAAATAAAAATTGTCAGTAGCAGAGTTCTGCTTCAAGTAATGCTAGCTCATATTAGGTCAAGCCTACAGTTACAAGTAGTATTAATAAAACTGAAAAAATATTTAAATTAACCACATGAAGGCACTGGAAAGTTGCCAAAAGGCAGCAGAAACTGAAGGCAGTCGATGGCTGAATGAGAGGCAATGTAATGACTAGGAATTGTGCTTTGTGACTTTTGTTCGGAAGATTCTCTTCAGGCTAGGTGGTTCAAGACGGTGTAAGGCCATGTGAAAATGAACTGAGGAATACAACTGGAGCTTTCGGAACACACAGAAAGTAAAGACATAAGTTTTAGAAAGAAAAAAAAAGTGCAGAAAAGCAAACCCCCAAACCCTTGCAGACACTTCAGTGAAAAAACTTTGATTAAGTTCTGAACTACATATGCGTGGGGAAGTTGCAAGAACTTTCTGGGGATGCAAAAGCTGAAAGGCTGGAAATATTGAACTGTTACACAATGTAGTTTATAACCTTGAGAGGAAAATGAATTTATTAATATGACACAAAAACACTAAACTGAAGACAATATTTATGTGTCTTGTTGCTGTGTAGTCACTAAGTCGTGTCTGCCTCTTTCAAGACTTCTCTGTCCATGGGATTTCTCAAGCAAGAATACTGGAGTGGGTTGCCACTTTCTTCTCCAGGTTATCTTCCTGACCCAGGGATCAAACTCATGTTTCCTGAGTCTCCTGCCTTGACAGGTGGATTCTTCACCACTGAGCCACCAAGGAAGTCCTATTATGTTTTCATCTAATTTCAAATTGAAAATTTCTGTTTAACAAAATAAAACATAAAACTACAAAGACAAGCTACAAAGAGAAATTACTTTAATCTCATATATATGAGAATATAATTAGCCAATGTCAATAACAAATAATCTGCATATCAGTGGCTTAAATGAAGTAGAAGTTTACTTACCCAAGAGTTAGGGATAAATAGTAAGTCCCGAGCCAGGAGAGAGTTTTGCTTCATTCGTCATTCATGCATCCATGTCTTTTTGTGAGTTCTATTGTTTCAGTCTCATTACTTGCATGTTTTCCCACTCTGAAATATCAATATTGGGTGGTTCACCAGCACGCATGGAAATTAGGAGAGCCAATCCCTTTTAAGGAAACTATGTAGAAGTTTGCACGTCATTTCCATTTAAAATCCCCTGCCAAGATCTTATTCATATGGCCATGATTCTTTAACATGGCATCTATCTTCCTTTATAAATTTATATGATAATTCATTATTTAAAATAGAAAGGGAAAATGGGTACTGGTGGAAATTTATCAGCGTTTGTCATAACGGTGGGCTTTCAGATATCATAGTGCGATTCCCTTTTAATGTAATACACAGCCTTATCATCAGAGATATAGGTTATAAAATAAAAATAATTTTAATTATATGCTTTACTTGCTTTATAACAATATTCAAAACCAATTATTATAAACCACCTTTACAAGCCTGGGAAGACTGTGCTTTCTAATTGCTCACTTCAGGAGGATCTATGTATCCATAGTATAAACCTTATTACTTCTATTTTTAAAGTACATATTTTCCTAATATTTCATATCTATGATTTATGAATAGATATATGTTTTATGATAATACTTAGGATAACATTTTCTCTATTAATTTGTATCCATTTCTGACATTAATATGAAGTTTTCATCATGCAATTGCAAGTTTGAAGTGTAATAGCTTATTGTCTAAGACTTGAATGACTTATTATCACAGAAAAAAAATCTTTAATCCTAATAATCATTATCATATTAAGTCTAATTTGTGTGGCAGCTACAACAATTTCTTCTTTTATTTTCCTGGAAATATAATTATATTTTCCTGGAAAATCTTTGTTTTCTATTTTTATCACTTTTATTTAATTTTATATTTTCCTTTTGCAAAAGCATAGCTGAATTTTTATATGAAATCTGAAGAGATCTTCTCTTAAATGACATTAAATGTACTTTAATATCTTATAAATAATGATTGTTTGATATTATGCATTTTAACTTTCCTCATTTTTTTCTTTTTTAATGCCTTGTCTTTTTTACACCAGTTTTATTTCTATTTCCATTATTTTAATGACTACTCTAATTTTTTACCATATATTTGCAACAAAATCTAAGGTTAATCAGTATTTAACTTTTCTCCCAGCTAATAAACACATGGATCTCAAAAGAAGTTGAAATTTTGCTTGTGTCTTTGAAGGTGTTATTTTATTTTTCTCTAACTTCCATTGTGCTAATGTGAAATCTGTGGTCAGCATAAATATTAATCTTTCACTGGTGATCCATATTTAAGTTTTTTAAAACTCTTTGTCTTTGGTGTTTTATAGTTTCATTGAATGTGTCTTTGGGTGGTGTATGATTTTCAGTGTATTTATCTTATTTGTTTTATATTGATTTTTCTGACTGTACAAATTTATGTTAATTCATTTATTCTGAAAGATAGTTATTCATAAACTCAGAACATTAATGCTTCTCATTGTCAACATCAACTCAAAAAGAGAGTACTCCTTCTGAATATCAGACTATATGCACATGCATATGTGATAAGCAGACTTCTAATATATCACTCATCTCCTGATAATTAAGCCTTGTGTAATACTAATTAAGTATGCCTTGATTCCGATGATTAGGCTTCCCTGTTGGCTCAGACGGTAACGAGTCTGCCTGTAGTGCGGGAGACTCATGTTCAATCCCTGGGTCAGGAAGATCTCCTAGAGAAGTGAATGACAACCCATTCCAGTATTCTTGTCTGGAAAATCCCATGGACAGAGGAGCTTGGCAAGCTATAGTCCATGGGGTTGCAAAGAATCGGACATAACTGAGCAACTTCACTTTCTTTTCTTTCTTTCTTCTAATGATTTGCTTCTAATTAAGAGAATACAGTAAAGATTATGGGATATCACTTCTGTGACAAAAGATTGTGACTCTGATCTTGTTAGCAGACAGTCTCTCTTGCTTTCTCACTGACACATTTTGATCACCTAAGGTGGCTAACCAGAGAGGTTCAGTAGCAAAGAACAGAGATAAACTTCTGACCAATGGCCATTGAAGAGCTGAGGCCCTTGGTACTAAGAACCCACCGACTTGCCAACAAACAAGTGAGTTTGAAAGTGTATCTGTCCTAGTCAAACCTTGGGACAGCCTTGTTGACATATTGATGGTAGCTTGTAAAGGAAACTTATGACTCAGTTAAGTCTTGCTCAGACTCCTTATCCACAGAACTGTGAAATGATAAATGAATGTTGTGTGTAGCCAATAAAGTTAATTTATTATCTAGCAATAGGAAACTGACACCACATATATATTTTGTCTTCTGTGTATACCCAGCGTTCTTTTTGTGTCATTCTCCATACCTCTACTCCTCTGAAAAAAAATTCTGAAATTTTCAGAGCTATCTTCTAATTTAATAATTTTTCTCTCCACCAGAATTTAACAGGTATTTAAACCATTCCTAGAATTTTAAAATTTCAATGTGTGAAGTGCTCAGTTCCAAATTTTCCACTAGTTTAATTTTGGTAGTATCTTTTACTCACTACATATACATATTTTTAATAAATTTTTATATAGTAGCTTAAAATTCACAAAATATGTGAAGAGAGAACAGAGAGTTACCATATACCTGCATCCAATTTCCCTTATTATATTGTTATGGTACACTTTTTTTATTATTAATGAACCACACTTCTTTATTATTAATGAACCAGTATCTAGAGTCATTTACCAGTCAGGTATTCTTAGGCTCCTCGTGACAGTTTCTCAAGTCATTCAGGTCTTGATGACTTGAAAGTCTAAAGAACACTGGTCGAACATTTGGTAAAATGTCCCTCAATTGAGGTTTTCCTGATTTTTTTCTTAAATTAGACTGAGGAAATATGTTTTTAAGAGGAAAACAATAGAAGCAAATACCATTTAATTTTTTCACATCAAGAGAATACACTGGAGCCTTGATTTCTCACTTGGGTGTATAACTTGACCACCTATGTTGAGAAAGTGCTTGTCAGTTATCTACATTGTACAGTTACACTTTTCTCCCCATATTGCATACTATACTTTTAGGAAGGAAGTCACCATGAACAGCACACATTTATGGAAGCTGAAATTATACTGTACTTATTTGAATTGCACTTATATAAATTGCTTTAAATTCTTCTATGAAATGGGATAGTTTTTTACTTTCCCTTACCTGTTGATTAATTCAATCATTAATTTATATCAGTATTGATTCATGTAGCATATTTATTCTATCATTTAGATTTTAATTCAATAGCATTTTATTTATTGTGTAGGTCAAAATATTCCAGCTTTGGCCACTGGAATCTCTTTCAGTTGACACATGTCCTCTTGACATATCTCTGTGATTGTATTTGGTTTGTTTGTTTCTTTTTTGAGATATAACCATCTGCATGTGTAGTAAACAGTTTGTATTGTTGTCTTCACCACACTTACGGCAGAAAGCTAAGAGGAACTAAACAGCATCTTGATGAAAGTCAAAGAGGAGAGTGAAAAGCTGGCTTAAAACTCAACATTCATAAACCTAAGATCATGTCATCCGGTCCCACAATTCATGACAATTAGATGGGGAAACAATGGAAAGAGTGACAGATTTTATTTTCTTGGGCTCCAAAATCACTGCAGATGCTGACATCAGCCATGAAATTAAAAGATACTTGCTCCTTTGAAGAAAAGCTATAACCAACCTAGACAGCATATTAAAAAGCAAAGACACTACTTTGCTGACAAAGGTCCATTTAGTCACAACTATGGTTTTTCCAGGAGTCATGTATGGATGTGAGAATTGGACCATTAAGAGAGCTGAGTGCTGAAGAATTGATGCTTTTAAACTGTGGTATTGGAGAAGATTTTTGAGAGTCCCTTGGACAGCAAGGAGATCAAACCAGTCAATCCTAAAGGAAATCAACCCTAAATATACATTGGAAGGACTGATGCTGAAGCTGAAGCTCCAATACTTTAGCCACCTGATGTGAAGAACTAATTGATTGGAAAAGACCCTAGTGCTGGGAAAGATTGTGGGCAGGAGAAGAAGGGGAAAACAGAAGATGAGATGGTTGCATGACATCACCAACTTGATGGACATGAGTTTGATCAAGTTCCAGGAGATGGTAATAGACAGGGAAGTCTGGAGTGCTGCAGTCTGTGGGGTCACAAAGATTTGGACATGACTGAGAGACTGAACTGAACTGTTGTCTTCAATGCTAATCTTTTTCCCATATGCATGTCTCTAACATTCTTGACATCAAACCTCAAGGTAACTATTAAACAGTATCAACCTGAAAAGGTTTCCACTGGAGTTTCCCAGTGGAACTTAAATAAGTATCATTATTTAATGTCAGAAACCTTAAATATCAGAATGAATAGTACTTGAAATTGATTAAATGCATAGAATTATTTCAAAAGTAAATAGACATTAACATATATCTGAACACATAAAGAGAATCCTTGGTCATTTTGGACACTTACAGGGAGATAATGCATAATTTTGAAAACTGTTAATTAAGGGAAAATACCAAGCATTTATTTTTATTGCCAATTGTATGTCAAGGAACTAAATAATAGATCAAGAGACTCATAATTGAAGATATACATCATCCAGTAAATAAATAAGATGTGTAAAATTTAATACTAGTCCCTTTAATTATATATAAAAGGGAAGTAATAATCGTCATTGGTTGCTCTTATAACTACATTAGTTATGCATCATCCCACACACATGAGAAAGCTCACAATAGCCTACCATGGTATCCCTAATTAATTCTTTAATAGAGACAAGGGATTCAAAAAAGTTGGAGAAAGAAAGCCTAGGTGCATATACAGGTGCAATTCAGGTTTCAATGCCATTTCTCAGATGCACCAGATTTACTTCTTTAGATTATGAGTCAACAACATATATGAGAGACATTTTAGTCTCAGGGAAGCTAAGTCACATGTTTACGGACGAATCATTTATAACTCTTTGGTCATAGAGCCAAAACCAAGCTGAATAACCAGATAAACCATCACAGATCATCAATCTACATACATAAATTATCACTATAGGTAAACCGGCACACTGGCATAAAGTCCCTACAGATGAGTATTGGAGAATTACATAGTTTGACTATTTTCTAGCTAAGGCATTCCAGCTAGCTAGGGTGCTTCCTTCTTGTGAGGATCAATAGTCTTTCTTATGGCCCCAGACATCCTGGAGATGAATAGAGATTAAGGTTACTGCTGAGCAGCTAAATGCTAACCCTCAGTTCAGTTTCATATCAGTCGCTCAGTCATGTCTTACTATTTGTGATCCCATGAATCACAGCACTCCAGGCCTCCCAGTCCATCACCAGCTTCCGGAGTTCACTCAGATTCACACCCATCGAGTCAGTGATGCCATCCAACCATCTCATCCTCTGTCATCCCCTTCTCCGCCTGCCCCCAATCCCTCCCAGCATCAGTCTTTTCCAATGAGTCAACTCTTCGCATGAGGTGGCCAAAGTACTGGAGTTTCAGCTTTAGCATCAGTCTTTCCAATGATCACCCAGGACTGATCTCCTTTAAGATGGACTGGTTGGATCTCTTTGCAGTCCAAGGGACTCTCAAGAGTCTTCTCCAACACCACAGTTCAAAAGCATCAATTCTTCAGCACTCAGCTTCCTTCACAGTCCAACTCTCACATCCATACATGACCAATGGAAAAACGATAGCCTTGATTAGACAGACCTTTGTTGACAAAGTAGTGTCTCTGCTTTTCAACATACTATCTAGGTTGGTCATAACTTTTTTTCCAAGGAGTAAGCATCTTTGAATTTCATGGCTGCAGTCACCATCTGCAGTGATTTTTGAGCCCCCAGAATAAAGTCTGACACTGTTTCCACTGTTTACCCATCTATTTCCCATGAAGTGACGGGACCAGATGTCATGATCTTCGTTTTCTGAATGTTGAGCTTTAAGCCAACTTTTTCGCTCACCTCTTTCACTTTCATCAAGAGGCTTTTTAGTTTCTCTTCACTTTATGCCATAAGGGTGGTGTCATCTGCATATCTGAGGTTATTGATATTTCTTCTGGTAATCTTGATTCCAGCTTGTGCTTCTTCCATCCCAGCATTTCTCATGATGTACTCTGCATAGAAGTTAAATAAGCAGGGTGAAAATATATAGCCTTGACCTACTCCTTTTCCTATTTGGAACCAGTCTGTTGTTCCATGTCCAGTTCTAACTGTTGCTTCCTGACCTGCATATAGGTCTTTGAAGAGACAGGTCAGGTGGTCTGGTATTCCCATCTCTTTCACAATTTTCCACAGTTTCCTGTGATCCACACAATCAAAGGCTTTGGCAGAGTCAATAAAGCAGAAGTAGATGTTTTTTCTGGAACTCTCTTGCTTTTTCCATGATCCAGCGGATGTTGGCAATTTGATCTCTGGTTCCTCTGCCTTTTCTAAAACCAGTTTGAACATCTGGAAGTTCACAGTTCATGTATTGCTGAAGCCTGGCTTGGAGAATTTGAGCATTACTTTACTAGCGTGTGAGATGAGTGCAATTGTGCAGTAGTTTGAGCATTCTATTGCATTGCCTTTCTTTGGGATTGGAATGAAAACTGACCTTTTCCTCTCCTGTGGCCACTGCTGAGTTTTCCAAATTTGCTGGCATATTGAGTGCAGCACTTCCACAGCATCATCTTTCAGGATTTGAAATAGCTCAATAGGAATTCCATCACCTCCACTAGCTTTGTTTGTAGCGATGCTTTCTAAGGCCCACTAGACTTCCCATTCCAAGATGTCTGGCTCTAGATGAGTGATCACACCATCATGATTATCTTGGTCATGAAGAACTTTTTTGTGTAGTTCTTCTGTGTATCCTTGCCACTTCTTAATATCTTCTGCTTCTGTTAGGTCCAGACCATTTCTGTCCTTTATCGAGCCCATCTTTGCATGAAATGTTCCCTGGGTATCTCTAATTTTCTTGAAGAGATCTTTAGTCTTTCCCATTCTGTTCATTTCCTCTATTTCTTTGCATTGATCGCTGAGGAAGGCTTTCTTATCTCTTCTTGCTATTCTTGGAACTTTGCATTCAGATGCTTATATCTTTCCTTTTCTCCTTTGCTTTTGGCTTCTCTTGTTTTCATAGCTATTTGTAAGGCCTCCTCAGACAGCCATTTTGCTCTTTTGCATTTCTTTTCCATGGGGATGGTCTTAATCCTTGTTTTCTGTACAATGTCATGAACCTCTGTCCATAGTTCATTAGGCAATCTATCGATCAGATCTAGTCCTTTAAATCTATTTCTCACTTCCACTGTATAATTATAAGGGATTTGATTGAGGTCATACCTGAATGGTCTAGTTGTTTTCCCTCCTTTCTTCAATTTAAGACTGAATTTGGCAATAAGGAGTTCATGATTTGACCCACAGTCAGCTCCGGATCTTTTTTTTTTTTTTGACTGTATACAGTGTCTCCATTTTTGGCTGCAAAGGATATAATCAATCTGATTTCAGTGTTGACCATCTGGTGATGTCCGCGTGTAGTCTTCTCCTGTGTTGTTTTAAGAGGGTGTTTGCTATGACCAGTGCATTTTCTTGGCAAAACTCTATTAGTTTTTGCCTTGCTTCATTCCATATTTCAAAGCCAAATTTGCCTGTTACTCCAGGTGTTTCTTGACTTCCTACTTTTGTATTCAAGTCCCCAATAATGAAAATGATATCCTTATTGGGTGTTCATTCTAAAATGTCTTGTAAGTCTTCAAAGAACCATTCAACTTCAATTTATTCAGCGTTACTGGTTCAGGCATAGGCTTGGATTAACATGATGTTGAATCATTTGCCTTGGAAATGAACAAAGATCATTCTGTCATTTTTGAAATTGTATCCAAGTACTGTATTTTGGACTCGTTTGTTGACCTTGATGGCTACTCTATTTCTTCTAAGGGATTTCTGCCCACAGTAGTAGATATAATGGTCATCTGAGTTAAATTCACTCATTCCAGTCGATTTTAGTTTGCTGATTCCAGAATGTTGACATTCGCTCTTGCCATCTCTTGTTTGACCACTTCCAATTTGCCTTGATTCATGAAATTAAAAGACGCTTACTACTTGGAAGAAAATTATGACCAACCTAGATAGTATATTCAAAAGCAGAGACATTACTTTGCCGACTAAGATCCATCTAGTCAAAGCTATGGTTTTTCCTGTGGTCATGTATGGATGTGAGGGTTGGACTGTGAAGAAGGCTGAGTGCCAAAGAATTGATGCTTCTAAACTGTAGTGTTGGAAAAGACTCTTGAGAGTCCCTTGGACTGCAAGGAGATCCAACCAGTCCATTCTGAAGGAGATCAGCCCTGGAATTTCTTTGAGGGAATGATGCTAAAGCTGAAACTCCAGTACTTTGGCTGCCTCATATGAAGAGTTGATTCATTGGAAAAGACTCTGATGCTGGGAGGGATTGAGGGCAGGAGGAGAAGGGGACAACAGAGGATGAGATGGCTGGATGGCATCACTGACTCGATGGATGTGAGTATGCGTGAACTCCAGGAGTTGGTCATGGACAGGGAGGCCTGGCGTGCTGCGATTCATGGGGTTGCAAAGAGTTGGACATGACTGAGTGACTAAACTGATCTAAACTGATGGACCTGACCTTCCAGGTTCCTATGTAATATGCTCTTTACAGCATCAGACCTTACTTCTATCACCAGTCACATCCACAACTGGGTATTGTGTTTGTTAGGGCTCCATCACTTCATTCTTTCTAGAGTTATTTCTCCACTGGTCTCCAGTAGCATAGTGGGCAACTACTGACCTGGGGAGTTCCTCTTTCAGTATCCTATCATTTTGCCTTTTCATCCTGTTCATGGGGTTCTCAAGGCAAGGATACTGAAGTGGTTTGCCATTCCCTCTCCAGTGGACCACATTCTGTCAGACCTCTCCAACATGACCCACCCATATTGGGTGGCCTCAAGGGCATGGCTTAGTTTCATTGGGTTAGAGAAGCCTGTGGTCCATGTGATTAGATTGACTAGTTTTCTGTGACTAGGTTTCAGTGTGTCTACCCTCTGATGCCCTCTTGCAACTCCTACCATCTGACTTGGGTTTCTCTTACCTTGGGCGTGGAGTATCTCTTCACAGCTGCTCCAGCAAAGGGAAGCTGCTGCTCCTTACCTTGGACAAGGGGTATATCCTCACCGCCACCCCTCCTGACCTTGAACGTGGAATGGCTCCTCTAGACCTTCCTGCGCCCACGCAGCCAACACTCCTTGGATGTGGGGTTACTCCTCCCGTATACTTAGTCAAAAAAAAAACACAAGCAGATACTCAGTTCAGCTCAGTTCAGTCGCTCAGTCATGTCTGACTCTTTGCAACCCCATGAAATGCAGCACACGAGGCCTCCATGTCCATCACCAACTCCCGGTATTCACCCAAACCCATGTCATTGAGTCGGTGATGCCATCCAACCATCTCATCCTCTGTCGTTCCCTTCTCCTCATGCCCTCAATCTTTCCAAGCATCAGGGGCTTTTCTCATGGGGCAGTCCTTGGCATCAGGTGGCCAATGTATTGGAGTTTCAGCTTCAGCATCAGTCCTCTCAATGAATATTTAGGACTGATCTCCTTTAGGATGGACTGGTTGAATCTCCTTCAGTCCAAGGGACTCTCAAGAATCTTCTCCAACACCACAGTTCAAAAACATCAATTCTTCAGCACTCAACTTTCTTTATAGTCCAGCTCTCACATCCATACATGACCACAGGAAAAACCATAGCCTTGAATAGCCTGACTTTGTTGACAAAGTAATGTCTCTGCTTTTCAATATGCTGTCTAGGTTGGTCATAGCTTTCCTTCAAAGGAGTAAGCGTCTTTTAATTTCATGGCTGCAATCACCATCTGCAGTGATTTTGGAGCCCAGAAAAATAGTGTGAGCCACTGCTTCCACTGTTTCCCCATCTATTTGCCATGATGTGATGGGGCCAGATGCCATGATCTTAGTTTTCTGAATGTTGAGCTTTAAGCCAACTTTTCCACTCTTCTCTTTCACTTTCATCAAGAGGCTCTTTAGTTCTTCACTTTCTGCAATAAGGAAGGTGTCATCTGCACATCTGAGGTTATTGATATTTCTCCCAAAAATCTTGATTCCACCTTGTGCTTCCTCCAGCCCAGCATTTCTCATGATGTACTCTGCATATAAATTAAATAAGCAGATATTATTTACCTCATATTACAGAATATATGCAATATTCATACAAATGAAAGGAAGGAAGGAGGGAAGAAGAAAAAATATAGAGAAAGAAAAGAGAGAAGAAGTAAGGAATGAAAGAAGGGAAGAAATAAATTTAACAAAATTTTGATATATACTCCAGTTTAATGAACACAGAAGTTACACATATAGAATCTATAATATTCAGAATGAAGAACCTTTGGAAAACAGATATAATTTCTCCAAACATAACTCTAGGAAAAAACAGTAGAAAAACAGAGATTAAAATTGTTTAAGGGACATGTAACCTATATGCAGGTCAGGAAGCAATAGTTAGAACTGGACATGGAACAACATACTGGTTCCAAATAGGAAAATGAGTACGTCAAGGCTGTGTATTGTCACCCTGCTTATTTAACTTATATGAAGAGTACATCATGAGAAACACTGGGGTGGAAGAAGCATAAGCTGCAATCAAGATTGCTGGGAGAAATATCAATAACCTCAGATATGCAGATGACACCTCCCTTATGGCAGAAAGTGAAGAGGAACTAAAAAGCCTCTTGATGAAAGTGAAAGAGGACAGTGGAAAAGTTGGCTTAAAGCTAAACATTCAGAAAACGAAGGTCATGGCATCTGGTCCCATCACTTCATGGGAAATAGATGGGTAAACAGTGGAAACAGTGTCAGACTTTATTTTTGGTTGCTCCAAAATCACTGCAGATGGTGACTGCAGCCATGAAGTTAAAAGACTCTTACTCCTTGGAAGGAAATTTTGACCAACCTAGATAGCATATTCAAAAGTAGAGACATTAGTTTGCCGACTAAGGTCCGTCTAGTCAAGGCTATGGTTTTTCCTGTGGTCATGTATGGATGTGAGAGTTGGACTGTGAAGAAGGCTGAGCACTGAAGAATTGATGCTTTTGAACTGTGGTGTTGGAGAAGACTCTTGAGAGTCCCTTGGACTGCAAGGAGATCTAACCAGTCCATCCTAAAGGAGATCAGCCCTGGGTGTTGTTTGGAAGCAATGATGCTAAAGCTGAAACTCCAGTACTTTGGCCACCTCATGCGAAGAGTTGACTCATTGCAAAGACTCTGATGCTGGAAGGGATTGGTGACAGGAAGAGAAGGGGACGACAGAGAATGAGATGGCTGGATGGCATCACCAACTCGATGGATGTGAGTTTGAGTGAACTCTGGGAGTTGATGATGGAAATGGAGGCCTGACATGCCGGGATTCATGGGGTTGCAAAGAGTTATACACGACTGAGTGACTGAACTGAACTGAAGCCAATTGCAACATGGAGAATGTATTGAGATCATGAATCAGACAAATATGTTCTGAAAATATTAGACATTTGGAATAATTTGAACACTGATTGAATATGTAATTGTATCACAAAATTATTGCTATTTTTCATTGTGTTACTGGTATGGTTATTTTCAAGCATCCTTTGAAATAATTATGGATAGAATTATATAACATTTGAGATTTTAAAATAATAATCCAATAGTATTGTTAGAGCACATGGAAGTTTTGTAATGCTAGGGAGACCATATAATTTATCATCCAATCCAGAACATTTTTTAAAATGAAAGAAGTTTTTAGGAATTTTTCTGGGACAACATGCATAATCCTAATATGTCTCTCTATGCACTGTTTGGGCTTCCTTGGTAGTTCCTGTGGTAAGGAATCTGCCTGCAATTCAGGAAACCCCAGTTTGATGCCTGAGTCGGGAAGATCGCTGGAGAAGGGATAGACTACTCTCTTCAATATTTTTGGGCTTCCCTCATTTCTCAGCTGGTCAAGAATTTGCATCCAATGCATGAGACCTGGATTTGATACTTGAATTGGCAAGATCTCCTGGAAGAGGACATGGCAACCCACTCAAGTATTCTTGCTTAGACAATCCCCATAGACAGAGGAACCTGGCAGTCTACAGTTCATGGGGTCACAAAGAGTCAGACTCAACTGAGCAACTAAGCACAGCACAGCACACATGGACCATTTACCCATTCCATATCCACATGTCTATTCATGTGGATAGACTAAATATAATGCCTTCTATATAACAGAATAAATTCATATCTGTTAGTCTAGATTTGCCCAAGTTCATATCCATTGTCCAGTGTCCATACACATGAATTTGGCAAACTCCGGAAGATGGTGGGGAACAGGGAAACCTGGCATGCTGCAACCCATGGGGTCTTGAAGAGTCAGATTTAAACAGAATATTTATGACAAGGACACGGAGAAAGTCGCACTGAAAAGAAAGTGAAGAATATTCTGGCAAATGATATAGAAAAACAAAAATATTGAGAGAAAAAATGAATTATTATTTTTCACAGATTACTTGATCATCATCCAACATATTCACCTGTGCTTAGAAATAAAAATTAAGTATGCAATACTCTTGGAAAGCAAATATTGCTGTAATACCTCATTATTTGTTTGTTTAACATGTTGCTTACTATGGAAACTCTGTGAGATTTCTTCTGAGGATTCCAGTACAAAGCCAACAATATTGTGCAGAGGTATACTCCAACAGATATTATATTTCACATTCCTGGTTCAACTCTTTAGAAAGAATTTTGATCAGTTCTGATAGGAAGTTCAGGACAGGTGGGAGTGCTCGATGTAGAAATTATCCATTATTGTTTTCCATTAAAATATATCTAATGTCATATTGAAACTCTGTATTAAAATCATTACTTTGAACATAAATCCTGAAATATATCATTAAATATAATCTAAAAATAATGAACATATTTAGGTGGGTTTATATTTTACAGAGCATTTTCATGTGCTGATCAGTATTCCAGATTATTATTATTCAGTCACATTTAAATTTAGCTTGCTTTTTATGAAAAAAAGTTTCATTCCAAATATGTACAAATATTGTTGCAGCTGTTCAGTCACTAAATCGTGTCTGACTATTTGTGATCCCATGGACTGCATAATGCCAGGCTCCTCTATCCCCCACTAACTCCTGGAATTTCCTCAGATTCACGTCCATTAAGTCAGTTATGCTATCTCATCCTCTGCTGCCCATTCTTCTTTTGCCTTCAACCATTCTCATCACTTTTTTTTTTTTTTTTGGTGATGCAATTTATCTACTACATTATTAGAGGTGTTGCTGCCATTTTTTTCTTTTAACTGTGAAGTTTGCTCATTTTCTCTGTTTTTGAAGTTGATAATCAGGTGACATCCTGCCACATAAAGAGCACATGATGAAGACTAGTCAATTACAGTTTTCCATCCCATAAGCTAAGATATTTATATACAGGGATATTTAACCTATGAATAAGAAATCACAGAAAGTTTTCACAGATGGTTTTATGATCTCAGAGAGTGGGATTCTTCTTTTGATTGTGATGTAATCAAGCAGAGGAATTGGCAAATAATCCTTGTTATCCCATATAATGGAATTATCTAAGGATAGACTACAAAAAATAAAAGTAAATTGATAAATAATAAACAAGATGTATCATAAGACTATCAGCTTTTGATAGACCACTGAAAACTGGTGGACACAATAAACTATGTATCAACTTCAATTGTTATGTTAATAAACTTTTATGTTTAAGCTGATTTGAGTTTGGTTTCTACAGTCTCTGAGTCCTGCCTGATTTAATGGACAAGACCAGGTTGAGACCATTTGTGAAACAGATTTCTAGGGCAGTTTCCTGTGAACATAACCACTCTGAACTAGATTTTTTTAATAGGTTTTCCTGATTATCAAATTACTCATCATATCTTTTTTTCATAGCAAAGACCATTGCTTTTGTATGTTATCAGTTCAGTTCAGTTGCTCAGTCGTGTCCGACTCTTTGCCACCCCATGAATCGCAGCACGCCAGGCCTCCCTGTCCATCACCAACTCCTGGAGTTCACTCAGACTCATGTCCATCGAGTCCGTGATGCCATCTCATCCTCTGTCATCCCCTTCTCCTCCTGCCCCAAATCCCTCCCAGCATCAGAGTCTTTTCCAATGAATCAACACTTCGCATCAGGTGACAAAAGTACTGGAGTTTCAGCTTTAAAATCATTCCTTCCAAAGAAATCCCAGGGTTGATCTCCTTCAGAATGTACCAGTTGGATATCCTGGCAGTTCAGGGGACTCTCAAGAGTCTTATCCAACACCACAGTTCAAAAGCATCAATTCTTTGGCTCTCAGCTTTCTTCACAGTCCAACTCTCACATCCATACATGACCACAGGAAAAACCATAGCCTTGACTAGATGGAACTTAGTCGGCAAAGTAATGTCTCTGCTTTTGAATATACTATCTAGGTTGGTCATAACTTTTCTCTCAAGGAGTGTCTTTTAATTTCATATCTGCAGTCACCATCTGCAATGACTTTGGAGCCCAAAAAAATAAAGTCTGACACTGTTTCCATTGTTTCTCCATCTATTTCCCATGAAGTGATGGGACCTGATGCCATGATCTTCGTTTTTTGAATGTTGAGCTTTAAGCCAACTTTTTCACTCTCCTCTTTCATTTTCATCAACAGGCTTTTTAGTTCCTCTTCACTTTCTGCCATAAGGGTGGTGTCATCTGCAAATCTGAGATTATTGATATTTCTCCCAGTAATCTTGATTCCAGCTTGTGTTTCTTGCAGTCCAGCGTTTCTCATGATGTACTCTGCATATAAGTTAAATAAGCAGGGTGACAATATACAGCCTTGACGTACTCCTTTTCCTATTTGGAACCAGTCTGTTGTTCCAGGTCCAGTTCTACCTGTTGCTTCCTGACCTGCATACAGATTTCTCAAGAGGCAGGTCAGGTGGTCTGGTATTCCCATCTCTTTCACAATTTTCCACAGTTTATTTTGGTCCACACAGTCAAAGGCTTTGGCATAGTCAATAAAGCAGAAAGAGATGTTTTTCTGGAACTCTCTTGCTTTTTCCATGATCCAGCGGATGTTGGCAATTTGATCTCTGGTTCCTCTGCCTTTTCTGAAACCAGCTTGAACATCAGGAAGTTCAGAGTTTACGTATTGCTGAAGCCTGGCTTGGAGAATTTTGAGCATTACTTTACTAGCATGTGAGATGAGTGCAATTGTGAGGTAGTTTGAGCATTTTTGGCATTGCCTTTCTTTGGGATTGGAATGAAAACTGACCTTTTCCAGTCCTGTGGTCACTGCTGAGTTTTCCAAATTTTCTGGCATATTGAGTGCAGCACTTTCACAGCATCATCTTTCAGGATTTGAAATAACTCAATAGGAATTCCATCACCTCCACTAGCTTAGTTCGTAGCGATGCTTTCTAAGGCCTGCTTGACTTTACATTCCAGGATGTCTGGCTCTAGGTGAGTGATCATATCATTGTGATTATCTGGGTCGTGAAGATCTTTTTTGTACAGCTTTTCTGTGTATTCTTGCCACCTCTTCTTAATATCTTCTGCTTCTGTTAGGTCCATACAATTTCTGTCCTTTATCGAGCCCATCTTTGCATGAAATTTCCAGTGTTCCCTTGGTATCTCTAATTTTCTTGAAGAGATCTCTAGTCTTTCCCATTCTGTTCTTTTCCTCTATTTCTTTGCATTGATTGCTGAAGAAGGCTTTCTTATCTCTTCTTGCTATTCTCTGGAAATCTGCATTCAGATGCTTATATCTTTTCTTAGCAGGGCTTAAAATATTATTCATCCCTCCACCCTCCAAATCTACCTTTTCAATCATTAAAATTATTCAAGACCCATAATTATCCTTTCTTTCACAGAAATCTTCATCCCATGGTGATTTCTCCAGCCTTATCCTTTAGTGATGAATGGACTCTAACCCCTCATCTCATGCACACATCCTGTCCCCCACTTTCTGGTGTTAATTCATTTATAAAATCTAAAGCTCTCAGCCTCAAGTGGGACCTTTGACTCTTGTCTAACTCACAGAATATATCAGAGGTGATGAAGTGTCACCCCTGTGATTCTATGATTCTATTACTTTATAACAAGATTCTGTCTTACTTCCATACTCCTGTTGCAGACTCCTTACTGCTAGTTGAAGTAAGGGTTAATGCTGGGAAAGTCTATATGATATGATATATCTTGTCGGTAGCCACGTAAGGCATTACTGACAAAAGGGAGGCACAGCCTCAGACCCCTCTCCTCATTCTGCAGGCACAGTCCCAGGATAAGTGAGTTAAGCCTTGTAATTCTGACTTGTTTTTTCCTTTCCTCAGCTGAGTTGACTGAAAAAAATATTAAGGTGCTTATTGTTTTTGAGAGGACCATGAGAAGGCACAAAGCCTTCTGCAGCTGTGCTCAGAGAATAATTCGTAAAGTTAATCACTGACGTTTGTTCAAGGACTTTTACAAAAGAGTGTTCCAGGGTGAGCACGCAGGCCGCAGCTTGAGGCAATGTGAGGGATTGTTATCTGAAGCCTATTTGTGAGGAAAGTGTTTATGGCAAAAGAGTTTGCAGAATTTAGGTCTTAGGGATAATTAAAATAGTTAGAAGCTAAAGATTTAATGAATGTTGTAATGTTAGCATATTCTACTATAGCTTATAGAAATGAGGGAATTTAGAGATATTATTAGCTAGAAGCCCTTTCAAAAAATAGTGAACTTAGGATACTAGGGGCAAACAGGACTTAGAAAGATAAGAAATAAACTGAGGAATGTGGTATGCAGTCCAGACATTAGCATGAGTTACAGTGTATTCACAAGGACACTTGAGAAAAAGTAGATAAGAGAATCGCTGAGGCAGAAACTCCTTTTAAGGGGCAACAGTGATTTATGGAGACAACAAATCTGGTTCAGTGGAAACTGAAAATATCAAACCTCTGACCTAATGCTTTTGTAAAAGTATAAAAGAGAATCATAAGCTTGAAATAAACAGGCAGTCCAAGAAAACTGAGAGGCTGCCTCAGTTTCTCGCCGACACTGCTCACCCCTTCAGGTTGAATCCCTGGCTGCTGGATCTGGACTCCAGCAATATTTCTGAAGTGGAACTCTCTAAGAGTTGACGGCAGTCTCTACCCAAGACGTTGCAAGAAGCTGAAGCTTTTCCTCCCACACTGCAAGAAAATGAACCCTGCAAACAACAGACTGAGCTTGGACGTAGATTTTTCCCAAATGAAACTATTAGTTGAGATCATAGAGCTGTAATTTTTTGATTACAGCACTCTGAGAAACTAAGCAGATAATCTAGTTAAGCCTTAACTGACAAAACTATGAGATAACAAATGTATGGTTTTTTTTTTTAAGTTTTCATGCTTGCTGTAATAATATTACTTGACAATATATAATTAATATACTTCCTACACAATATATTGTTATTTCAACCAAATTTTCAGTTAATAATATATGTGTTGGCATTTATTGATGTATTAAGCTTCCTTTTGCCAATGTTTAATTCTGATCTATTAAATTTCTCTGCTCCTAGAAAACAATGTAAATTTTCAACAAGAAAAAGATATATCTGCTACTTATTAATTGGTAATGAAGTCTCGAAGTGATAGCTTTATATTGTAATGAGGACTTATATGATTCTGCAATAAATTATAATTTAATGTATAAGAGTGATAATAGATGAAACAGCTTGACAATAAAATAATACTTTCTTTTAATTTTTACTTTAAAAGTAAAATTTGAGGTGTTTCTTGAGAAACTTTGATTTGTGATGAAAAGTTACAGCTTCCTTATACAATAAAGGTGTTCTGTTCAGTTCAGTCACTCAGTCATGTCTGACTCTTTGCAACCCCATGGATGCAGCATGCCAGGCTTCCCTGTACATCACCAACTCCTGGAGTTTACTCACGTCTGTCGAGTCGGTGATGCCATTCCACCATATCATCCTCTATCATCCCCTTCTCCTCCTGCCTTCAATCTTTCCCAGTATCAGGGTCTTTTCCTAGGAGTCAGTTCTTCGCATCAGGTGGCCAAAGTATTGGAGTTTCAGCTTCAGTATCAATCCTTCCAATGGATATTCACGACTGATTTCCTTCGGATGGACTGGTCTGATCTTGCAGTTCAAGGTACTCTCGAGAGTCTTCTCTGACAACACAGTTTAAAAACATCATTTCTTTATAGCCCAATTCTCACATCACACATGACTATTGGAAAAACCATAGCTTTGAGTAGACAGAATTTTGTTGGCAAAGTAATGTCTTTGCTTTTTAATATGCTATCTAGGTTGGTCATAACTTTTCTTCCAAGGAGCAAGCATCTTTTAATTTCATGGCTGCAGTCATCACCTGCAGTGATTTTGGAGCCCAAGAAAATAAAGTCTTTCATTGTTTTCATTGTTTGTCCATCTATTTGCCATGAAATGATTGGACCAGATGTCTTGATCTTAGTTTTCTGAATGTTGAGTTTTAACCAACATTTTCACTCTTCTCTTTCACTTTCATCAAGAGGATCTTTAGTTCTTCTTCACTTTCTGCCATAAAGGTGGTGTCATATGCATATCTGAGGTTATTGGTATTTCTCCAAGCAATCTTCATTCCAGATTGTGCTTCATCCAGCTGGGCATTTTGCATGATGTACTCTGCATATATGTTAAACAAGAAGAGTGACAATATACAGCCTTGGCATACTCCTTTCCCAATTTGGAACCAGTTGTTCCATGTCCAGTTCTAACTGTTGCTTCTTCACCTGCATACAGATTTCTCAGGAGGCAGGTAAGGTGGTCTGGTATTCCCAACTCTTTAAGAGTTTTCCAGTTTGTTCTGATCCACACAGTCAAAGGCTTTGGTGTAGTCAATAAAGCAGAAGTAGATGTTTTTATGGAACTGTTTTGCTTTTTCAATGATCCAAGGAATGTTAGCAATTTGATCTCTGGCTTTTCTAAATCCAGCTTGAACATCTGGAAATTCCCAGTTGATGTACTGTTGAAGAGTGTTATCAGAAATCTAATATAAACCTAGGTGAACTACACACTTGTATAATCCTTCCCAGTAAGTTTAGGAGTAATGTATTAATACAATAGAAAATCACATTTGTGATTAGGTCAATTTACTTGGCCCAATTGGCCTTTTAAAAGGGGAATTGATTATCCCAAGTGGATTACCCTAACCAAATATCCCTGTGATAGAATTCTAAAGTGATCCTACCAGTCTGACTGGTAAGACAGCAAGGAAAAGTGTCAAGAACCAGAGGGATCTCAGTGGAAGCAGGCAAAGATTGAGCCCTGCCCACCCTTCCCAGGGCACAAGCCCAATCCCAGGGGAACTCATAATGCTTGAAGAAACAGGGAGAATCCTCAGATAAATGAATCACATCTAGAAACCCTGCCTGCTAGAGGCCCCTTGTCTCCAAGACCCAGATATGATAATAAGGGTTCTGGCTCAATTTACCTTACAGGCAGCTCAATCAAAGGTTAGGTGAAACTGGGTGTTACAATGGGATATGTGGCAGCAAGCTGAGAGCAAGATATGTTAACATGGGCTCTGATCCAAATGGTAATGACTGTACTGGACTGGCCCAAGGTAGTGTGGGCATAGGGCAGCATATACCTCAAGTAAAGTTCTCAAGAGATGTGAGTGGCCCTGAATTGATAGCCAGAATGAAAATGGGTGTATTAACCTTGCAAGTTGCAAACAGCAGAAATTTGCTGACAACCTGGAAGTAGATTCTTCCTCAGAGCATTCAGATGAGAACTCAACCCAGCCAACAATTTGGTTTCAGCATTAGAAGACAATGAGATGACAACCCAGCTCTGTTATGCCCAGACTTCTGATCTACAGAACTGTGAAGTAATAAGTGAGAGTTTATTTTTTAAGACACTAACTTTCTGGTAATATTTTACACAACCTTACAGCAGGAAAGTTAAAGAGATGTATATTCTCACACACAAGAGCGAGTTAGGTCAGAGGGAAAGAGAAAGATAAATGGATCTGAGAATGCATACTAAGAAAAAAAAATAACAGTATTGGTTTGACGATGGAAAGACATTGAGACTAAATTTGTCTGAACATCATGGAACAGTTCATTCAGAGAGAGAAATTTATGCATATCTACCACTGCAGATGGTGACTGCAGCCATGAAATTAAAAGACGCTTACTCCTTGGAAGAAAAGTTATGACCAACCTAGATAGCATATTCAAAAGCAGAGACATTACTTTGCCAACAAAGGTCCGTCTAGTCAAGGCTATGGTTTTACCAGTGGTCATGTATGGATGTGAGAGTTGAACTGTGAAGAAAGCTGAGTGCCAAAGAATTGATGCTTTTGAACTGTGGTGTTGGAGAAGACTCTTGAGAGTCCCTTGGACTGCAAGGAGATCCAACCAGTCCATCTTAAAGGAGATCAGTCCTGGGTGGTCATTGCAAAGACTGATGCTAAAGCTGAAACTCCAGTACTTTGGCCACCTCATGCAAAGAGTTGACTCATTGAAAAAGACTCTGATGCTGGGAGGGATGGGGGCAGGAGGAGAAGGGGACAACCCAGGATGAGATGGCTGGATGGCATCACCGACTCGATGGATGTGAGTTTGAGTGAACTCCGGGAGTTAGTGATGGTCAGGGAGGCCTGGCGTGCTGCAATTCATGGGGTCACAAAGAATCAGACATGACTGAATGACTGAACTGAACTGAACTGAACTATGAAAAGAGAAAAAGGTTGTTACTCTCAATGCATTGTCTCACTAATAAATAGAAATTACACAAGTTGAAGTAAAAGTGGGAAGAATGTGGCTAAAATTGTTTGAATTTTTCTTTAATTTTGACTTTTAGTCATTCCTTTCTGCCCATTCCCACAAAGACTAAATATATCCTTGCCTTCCAGCTGGCCCTTAACCATCTTGCAGAGATACTGACTTGATATATAAATGATACTTCACACCAAAGCCATCCATTAGTATATTTTAACTATAGTGTATCCAATAAATATTTGCACATCAGTGTTAGAGACCAATGACTGGTAAATGAAATAAGTTCATTGGGGGAACATTTACATTTGCTAGAACAAAAAGCCTTAAATCTCAAGTATTAATCATGCCTTTTTAATCCTTGAAACAGTCTGTATGGGTAAGAATTTTTGATGAAAGAAATATTCCTTGGGTATCTCACATCTACTTAATCTTGTCAGCAGAGACATTGACATTTTTCTCCTAGCTGTCTTTTCAAGAATGCTTGTAGAGTCAACAACTCTGGGAGATTGTGATAATACCTATTTTCAGAGAAGAGGGTGATGATCTTTGCTTTCTAATATGAGAAATATAACATTTCCCTCTAGGGGAAGTTTAGATAATTTTGCCTAAAGCAAATTATAAAAGATTTGAGCTCTCTTACTTCTGGATTCCCTGAGTTGTGAAGAAAAGTCCCCGTATTTGAGATTTCTATCTGTCAGCCTCCTGGAACTCAGAAGCAGAAGATATCAATGTAAATGTGAAGTCCATGATGCATGGTGTGCTATGAGTAATGAAGCCTCTTTGTTTCTGACCCACAAGTATCATGTTTTCTGCCAACATCCATGAAAATGTGGAAAACTAATTTGGCTCTCCAGCAACCAGGGTAAGTTATAAACCATTTATAATCTTTGACAGAATTATTTAATTATTTAACTTTGAAATTACACAAAGTAAGAAACTCTGAGATAAAACATAACAAAAGTTTATAAAACAAAATAAACAAACAAAAAAAAAGTAATTTAGGCCACAAAAGGAAGCTAAGTGATTTATCAAATACAATGACTGGGATGCCATACTAAGACAACTGGTCTGATTGAGGAACTAAACCCAAAGAAGCTCAGCATACCAAAATTTAAAAAAAAAAAAAAAAAGTAATTTCAACTAGAGTTTTACATGAGTGCATTTATTACCTTCAGGGCCTTGGCTAAATGCCATCATATTTTCCGACAAGCTTAATTTTTTTTTTTTTTTTTAGACAGTGTCTCATTAATCTCTGATGGTAGGAAAAAAGATTATAGTCCCATTGATTGAGAAAATTAGCTCAGGTCTGTAGATTGCTTTAAGTTCCTTCAACCCCAAATTGCCATTCAAATAGATGAGGGTTAGTCTGTAATTTTTTTTTTTTGCTTGTTTTTAGTAAACTGAAGAGAATTAATAAAAACAAAACATATTACCCCCATCAGTTCAGTTCAGTTCAGTTCATTCACTCAGTCGTGTCCGATTCTTTGCAACCCTATGAATAACAGCATGCCAGGCCTCCTTGTCCATCACCAACTCCTGGGGTTTACGCAAACCCATGTCCATCAAGTCAGTGATGCCATCCAACCATCTCATCCTCTGTCATCCCCTTCTCTTCCTGCCCTCAATCTTTCCCAGAATTAAGGACTTTTCAAATGAGTCAACACTTTGCATCAGTTGGCCAAGTATTGGAGTTTCAGCTTCAACATCAGTCCTTCCAATGAACACCCAAGACTGATCTCCTTTAGGATAGACTGGTTGGATCTCCTTGAAGTCCAAGGGACTCTCAAGAGTCTTCTCCAACAACACAGTTCAAAATCATCAGTTCTTCAGTGCTCAGCTTTCTTCACAGTCCAACTCTCACATCCATACATGACAGCTGGAAAAACCATAGCCTTGACTAGATGGACCTTTGCTGGCAACGTAATATCTCTGGTTTTTAATATGAGGTCTAGGTTGGTCATAGCTTTCCTTCCAAGGAGTAAGAATCTTTTAATTTCATTGCTTCAATCACTATCTGCAGTGATTTTGGAGCCCCCCCCCAAAGTAAAGTCAGCCACTGTTTCCACTGTTTCCCCATCTATTTCCCATGAAGTGATGGGACCAAATGCCATGATCTTCGTTTTCTGAATGTTGAGCTTTAAGCCAACTTTTTCACTCTCCTCTTTCACTTTCATCAAGAGGCTTTTTAGTTCCTCTTCACTTTCTGCCATAAGGGTGGGGTCATCTGC
>NW_024070209.1:53331632-53450426 GCF_014754425.2 Oryx dammah
CTATTTGGAATCAGTCTGTGGCTCCATGTCCAGTTCTAACTGCTGCTTCCAGACCTGCATAAAGGTTTCTCTAGAGGCAGGTCAGGCGGTCTGGTATTTCCATCTCTTCCAGAATTTTCCACAGTTTATTGTGATCTACACAATCAAAGGCTTTGGCATAGTTAATAAAGTAGAAATTTATGTTTTTCTGGAACTCTCTTGCTTTTTCAATGACCCAGCAGATGTTGGCAATTTGATCTCTAGTTCCTCTGTCTTTTCTAAAACCAGCTTGAACATCTGGAAGTTTACAGTTCATGTATTACCCCCATAGCCCCTCTTAAATATTTATTAGCAATTGGATCAATTTTATGAATGAGAAAGCAAAAGGGAACATGCACATTGAAATGTTAAGTTAAAAAAAAAATAATTCAATGGTTCAAGTGATAAGAATTCTGGAAAAGTAAATTATATTTCAAACTAGAAGACTTATGGGCTACCCTGATGATTCAGATGGTAAAGAATCTGGTACACTTGATTTTTCATTGCAATGCACAGATTTCTCTCTAGTTGGAACACTAGGGCTCAAGAGCACATGACCTTAGTTGCCTTGTAGCTTGTGAGATCTTAGTTCTCAGACTAGAGATATAAACCACCTTTCCTGCATTGTAAGGTGAGTTCTTAACCACTGGAGCACCAGAGAATTCCCAGTTACTTGCGATTCTGTTCATTTTGCCCAAGGTTGTTATTTTTCTTCAGATTAGTGTTTCTATACTTCTATTAACCTTATCCAATAAACTTTTGATTTTAAATATTTATATTTTGCTTCTAGAATTTGTATTTGAATTTTCTTTATAGTTTCCATTTCTATAAATTCTTAATCTTAGTATAAGGTAAAAATCATTTTTCTTTTAAGTTCTTGATAATGTATACAATAGCTGTGCTATTCTACATTAATTCCAGCATCCTGTTATCTAAGTGTCAGTTGCTATGAATTGCTTGTTTTCTTGCTTCATTATGTGTCTATGTGCATGCTAAGTCACTTCAGTTGTGCCTGACTCTGTGACCCTATGTACCATAGCCTGCTACATTCCTCTGTCCATGGGATTTTCCAGGCAAGAATGCTGGAGTTGGTTGTCATACTCTCCTCCAAGGGATCTTCCCAATGTAAGGATTGAACCCAAATCTCTTACAATTCCTGCATTGGCAGGTGGGGACTTTACCACAAACACTACCTGGGAAGCCCCTTTATAATAAATATTAATTCATACAGGATATTGTATTTTGCACTTTTTTTATAATCACATATGATAAGAGGACAAATCTTTTCATTGCATTTCTGTGTATAAGTATGGAAGTCCTAGAATCTAGAAAACTGGATTTTTAAGGAAATGCCTTTGGTATTTAACTACTGACAAGGCCTTTTGAAATATTAAAACACCATACCCAACCAATATGTGCAATTACATAAAATGTGCCAATGAGACCGATCTGGTGAGTTTTAACACGTGACTATTTAACTAGGAATACTGACACCTCATCACAATGTTTCAGTCTTTTTATATAACCCAAAGAACAAAATGTATTATTAGATCATTTCAGATGTTTTTAAAACTTTTTAATGATACTCAAACACATAAAATAATATACCAGTTAGGCTAGAATTGTTTATACATATTTGTTGGTTAAAAACAAGTTATAGGTAGGTTTGTTCAACTGTTTATTCTGATATGGAAGTTCTAGAAGTATATTGGGTTTAGAACATTCTTTAAATATTGGCTTCTTTGTTAGTGTATAAGAATGCAAAAGATTTCTGTGTATCAACTTTATATCTTGCAAATTTACCATATTCATTGAGGAGCACTAGTGCTTTTGTGGTAACGTTTTCAGGATTTTCTATGTATAACATCATGTCATCTGCAAACAGTAGCAGTTTTAGTTCTTTTCCAAATTGAATTCCTTTTATTTCTTTTTCTTCTCTGACTGTCGTAGCTAGGACTTCCAAAACTATACTGAATAATAGTGATGAGAGTAGACATCTTTATTGTGTTCCTGATCTTAGAGGAAATGCTTTCACTATTTTTCACTTTTGAGAATGATGTTTACTATGTTGTATATGGCCTTTATTATTAAAGATCAGAAAAAAAATTAAGGAAACAATGCCATTTATCATCACAACAAAAGAATAAAATACCTGAAAGAAACCCATCTAAGAAGACAGAAGACTTGTGGTCAGAAATCTATAAGAAACCAAAAAAAAAAAAAGAAATTACAGATGACACAAACAGATGGAGAAATATGCCAAGTTCTCAGAAGGAAAGAATCAACATTGTGAAAATTGTTGTACCATCCAAACCAATCTACAAATTCAATTCAATAATATCAAATTACCATTGGCATTTTTCACAGAACTAGAAAAACAACAAAAAACTGTTACAATTTGTATGGATACACAAAAGACCATGAATAGCCAAAGTGGTCATGAGACAGAAAAACAGAGATGGAGGAATCAGGTTCCCTGACTTCAGAATATAATGCAAAGCAATAGTAATCATGACAGTATGGCACTGGCACAAAAACAGAAATATTGACCAATGGAACAGGATAGAAAGCCCAAAGATAGATTGATCTGCCTGTGGTCATCTAGTCTATCACAAAGGAGGCAAGAATACGCAATGGAGAAAAGGCAGTCTCTTCAGTAAGTGGTGTTGGAAAAACTGGAAAGCCACATGTAAATGGATGAAATTAGAATGCTCCCTAACATCATATAGAAAATAAATTACAAATGGGTTATAGACCTAAATGTAAGACCAGATAGTATAAAACATAGACTGAACACTCTCTGATATAAATCACAGCAAGATCTCTTATGGTCCATCTCTTAGTGTAATGAAAATAAAAATAAACAATTAGAATCTAATTAAACTTAACAGATTTTGCACAGCAAAGGAAATCATAAATTAAACAAAAAGACAGTCCTCAAAATGAAAGAAAATATTCACAAATAAAGCAACTGACAAGGGATTAATCTAAAAAATATACAAACAGCACTTGCAGCTCAATATAAAATAAATAAATAAATAAATAAACAACCCAATAAAAAAATGACTGAAGATCTAAATAGACATTTCTCCAAAGAAGACATACAAATGACCAACAAATACATGAAAAGATGTTCAGCATTGCTAATTATCAGAGAAATTCAAATCAAGACTACAATGAGGTATCACTCCACACAGGTCAAATCAGCTGTCATCAAAAAATCTATAAACAATAAATGATAGAGAGGGCAGAAAGGGAACCCTCCCACATTGTTAGTGGGAATGTAAATTGGTACAGAGACTATGGAGAAGAGTATGGAGATTCCTTAAAAACTCAAACAGAATTAACATATTACCTAAAAATTCCACTCCTGGGCATATACCCAGAGAAAATCATAATTTAAAAAGATACATGCACTCCAATATTCATTTGCAATAGCCAGACATGGAAGCAATCTAAATGTCCATCAACAGAGGAATGGATAAAGAATATGTAGTACATATATACAATGGAACATTATTCAAACATAAGAAAGAAAAAAATAACACCATTTGCAGCAACATGGATGGATCTAGAAACTGTCATTCTGAGTGAAGTAAGTCAGACAGAAAAAGACAAATATCATATAATATTGCTGATATGTGGAAACTTAAAAAAGGATAAAAATGAACTAATTTACATCTATAGATGTAGACAGCAAATTTATGGTTACCAGGGGATAAGGGAAGGAGTAAATTGGTAATTTGGGATGGAAATACACACACTACTCTATATAAAATAGATAACTAATAAGAAACTGCTAGATAGCACAGGGGAACTGAAAAAGGAACTCCCCAGGTCGGCAGGTGCCCAATAAGCTATGGGAGATCAGTGGAGAAATAACTCCAGAAAGAATGAAGGGATGGAGACAAAGCAGAAACAATACCCAGTGGTGGATGTGACTGGTGATAGAAGCAAGGTCTGATGCTGTAAAGAGTAATATTGCATAGGAACCTGTAATGTCAGGTTCATGAATCAAGGCCAATTGGAAGTCATCAAAGAGGAGACAGCAAGAAATGAACGTCAACATTCTAGGAATCAGTGAACTAAAATGGACTGGAATGGGTGAATTTAACTCAGATGACTATTATATCTACTACTGTGGGCATGAATCCCTTAGAAGAAATAAAGTAGCCATCAAGGTCAACAAAAGAGTCAGAAATACAGTACTTGGATACAATCTCAAAAATGACAGAATGATCTCTTTTCGTTTCCAAGGAAAATGATTCAATATCATGGTAATCCAAGCCTATGCCCCAACCAGTAATGCTGAAGAAGCTGAAGTTAATGGTTCTATAAATACCTACAAGACCTTTTAGAACTAACACCCAAAAAAGATATCCTTTTCATTATAGTGGACTGGAATGCAAAAGTAGGAAGTCAAGAAACACCTGGAGTAACAGGCAAATTTGGCCTTGGAATGTGGAATGAAGCAGGGCAAAGGCTAATAGAGTTTTGCCAAGAGAATGCACTGGTCATAGCAAACAACCTCTTCCAACAACACAAGAGAAGACTCTACACATGGACATCACCAGATGGTCAACACCAAAATCAGATTGATTATATCCTTTGCAGCCAAAGATAGAGAAGCTCTATACAGTCAGCAAAAACAAGATGGTGAGTGGACTGTGTCTCAGATCATGAACTCCTTAAGGCAAAATTCAGACTTAAATTGCAGAAAGTGGGGAAAACCACTAGACCATTCATGTATGACCTAAATCAAATCCCTCATGATTACACAGTGGAAGTGAGAAATAGATTTAAGGGACTAGACCTGGTAGACAGAGTGCCTGATGAACTATGGATGGAGGTTCATGACATTGTACAGGAGACAGGGATCAAGATCATCCCCACGGAAAAGAAATGCAAAAAAGCAAAATGGCTGTCTGAGGAGGCCTTACAAATAGCTGTGAAAAGAAGAGAAGTGAAAAGCAAAGGAGAAAAGGAAAGATATAAGCATCTGAATGCAAAGTGTCAAAGAATAGCAAGGAGAGATAAGAAAGCCTTCCTCAGCGATCAGTGCAAAGAAAGAGGCAAACAACAGAATGGGAAAGACTAGAGATCTCTTCAAGAAAATTGGAGATACCAAGAGAACATTTCATGCAAAGATGGGCTTGATAAAGGACAGAAATTGTAGGGACCTAACAGAAGCAGAAGATATTAAGAAGAGGTGGCAAGAATACACAGAAAAACTATACAAAAAGGAGCTTCATGGCCCAGATAATCTTGATAGAGTGATCACTTACCTAGAGCCAGACATCCTGGAATGTGAAGTCAAGTGGTGTTAGAAAGCATCGCTATGAACAAAGCTAGTGGAGGTGATGGAATTCCAGTTGAGCTATTTCAAATCCTGAAAGATGATGCTTTAAATGGGCTACACTCAAAATGCCAGCAAATTTGGAAAACTCAGCAGTGGCCGCAGGACTGGAAAAAGTCACTTTTCATTCCAATGCCGAATAAAGCAATGCCAAATAATGCTCAAACTACTGCACAATTGCACTCAATTGCACAAGCTGGAATCAAGATTGACAAGAGAAATATCAATAACCTCAGATATGCAGATGACACCACCCTTATGGCAGAGAGTGAAGAGGAACTAAAAAGCCTCTTGATGAAAGTGAAAGAGGAGAGTGAAAAAGTTGGCTTAATGTGCAACATTCATAAAACTAAGATCATGGCATCTGGTCCCATCACTTTATGGGAAATAGATGGGGAAACAGTGGAAACATTGGCAGACTTTATTTGGGGGGCTCCAAAATCACTGCAGATGGTGACTGTAGCCATGAAATTAAAATATGTTACTCCTTGGAAGAAAAGTTATGACCAACCTAGACAGCATATTCAAAAGCAGAGATATTACTTTGCCAACAAAAGTCTGTCTAGTCAAAGCTATGGTTTTTGCAGTGGTCATGTATGGAAGTGAGAGTTGGACTGTGAAGAAAGCTGAGTGCTGAAGAATTGATGCTTTTGGACTGTGGTGTTGGAGAAGACTCTTGAGGATCCCTTGGACTACAAGAAGATCCAACCAGTCCATTCTGAAGGAGATCAGCCCTGGGATTTCTTTGGAAGGACTTATGCTAACGCTGAAACTCCAATACTTTGGCCACCTCATGCAAAGAGTTGACTCATTAGAAAGGACTCTGATGCTGGGAGGGATGGAAGGCAGGAGAAGGGGACGACACAGGATGAGATGGTTGAATGGCATAACCGACTCAATGGATATGAGTTTGAGTGAACTCCGGGAGTTGGTGATGGACAAGGAGACCTGGTGTGCTGTGATTCATGGGGTCTCAGAGAGTGGAACACGACTGAGTGACTTAACTGAACTGAACTGATCTAGCGCAGAGAACTCTAGCCAATATTGCATGACAGTTTATACGAAAAAAGAGTCTAAAAATAGAGAGTGGATATAGATATATGTGTAACTGATCCAGTTTGCTGTACCCTTGAAACTAGCACAACATTTTAATTTAACTATACTTCAATAATAAATTGGACTTTCTCTTACACTATCTCTGTAGTTCTCTTTTACCTTATAATATGGAACAGAAGAATTGATGCTTTTGAACTGTGGTGTTGGAGAAGACACTTGAGAGACCCTTGGACAGCAAGGAGATCCAACCAGTCCATCCTAAACGAAATCAGTCCTGAATATTCATTGGAAGGACTGATGTTGAAGCTGAAACTTCAATACTTTGGCCACCTGATGTAAAGAACTGACTCATTTGAAAAGACCCTGACTCTTTGAAAGATTGAAGATGGGAGAAGGGGAAGACAGAGGGTGAGATGGTTGGATGGCATTACTGATTCAATGGACATGAGTTTGAGTAAAGTCTGGGGGTTGGTGATGAACAGGGAAGCCTGGCATGCTGCAGTCCATGGATTCACAAAGAGTTGTACATGACTTAGCGACTGAACTGAACTGATGGAACAGCAAACAGATATTAATTGACTACTCATTAATTTGCAATCTTACAAACATAAACACTGTCACATACCCAACAGGCAACATCCAGTATTTCATATTATTCTAATACTTTGTCTCTAGGATTGGAATAGGTTTTCACCCAAATTATCTGAGGGATTACCACAATTACTTGCTTGTGCTAAACCTTATGATGGTCATGTTGGTGTTTCAGTTCTCGTCTCTAGTCTCTTTCTATACAGGAAGCACATTGGCAAACAGCAAGAAATATGCCATTGTGGAAATACAAACAAAGTAAAGGTTCAGGAAGATTCTGGAGCTGGTTTGCAGGACATTTAGAACATTTGTTTAGAATTGTCTATGTAATATTTTAAAATGATTTATGTTTTAGTGATATATATGTCATTTTTGACTGAATCAATGAAAGTAAATCAACTATCTTTTTTGAGTATTTTTTTTTTCCTATTTATAGAGTGTATATAGTGATTCTTGCTGTCCCCTTCCACAGGCTTAGATTGAAACTGACCCATAAACATATTTAAATGGTATGAAAACATGAATATGATGAATGACCTCCTTTACATAAATATCACATCTATTAAACATTAATAGAAGTTATGTGTGTGTGTGTGTGTTTGAAATTTACCTGGGAAATGAGATTTAGAGACTATTGCTGACATTTGGGTATAAATGACAGCAGAAATTCTCCAAGAGGGATGAAGGCATGAAGGTTACACAACTTTACAAGTAAATACTCACACTTAAAGTGAGAGCAGAGCCAAAGATGGGTTCCTATTAAATAGATTTCTCCAACTCTCTAGGGGAACTGGGTATGAAAGAAGTAAGTTATTATGGTGGGATGACTATATTATTTTTCAAATTTCTCAAGATTATCTCAATTTTTTTTTTCATTTTCCCTATGTGAAGCAGTAGCCTCAAATCCCAGGCTATATATCTGTGGTCCCAGAAGTGTGGATAATTCTTATGCAGGGAACTGTAACTATACCTTTAAAATTTTGTTGTAATTCCTAAGGGCCCAGTAGAGTAACTTCTACCCTTATCCCATCTTTCAAAATTGTACACAATGAATGTAGCCATGTTGTCTAGTGATTGATATAGCTCATATGGAAATCTAGAAAGTGAAAGTGAATTCACTCAGTCATGTCTGACTCTTTGCGACCCCATGGACTGTAACCTATCAGGCTCCTCTGTCCATGGGATTTTCCAGGCAATAACACTGGAGTGGATTGCCAGAAATCTAAGTAACCTAATTTATAAGTAATCTTACTTTATGTGAATGACAATAAACTGAAGAAAAGGCACTTGGTAGACTAGTATTGCTGCTGAAAATCCTGATCAGCACAGTGGCTGAATCCAATGTACCCTCCAAAGGTATAGGTACAAGATTTTGAGTACAGGTAGATAGAAAGGGGAAGAGTAGCTGAGGGCAAAGGGAAAGATAAATGGGAGCAATTCAGTTTTACAGTGATTCCCCAAAAAAGCTTCAGAGCAAGAGATAATATTGACTTCTAGCTCAGTTATACCTGATTCCTGAGAGAGTAAAATCATGTGGTGCTGAGATCAGTTCTGCTCTTGGTACCTGGCAAAATAAAATGAAAACCAGCAAACTTGAGTAACACCACTCTGGGAGATACTTTAGTCATATAATATAATGAAAGTCTAGACTAGCTTTTAATGACTGAGACTTTAATATGTGCATGATTTTTTGACTCTTGATTTTCAGGTTATTTCTTCTGAGATACCCGTATTAGTCTAATACTGGCATTAGTGGTAAGACTATAATACTGATTTTTATGGTCAAATGTATTGGAAAATTGAATAGTTACACCTGAGGATATAATATTGATGGAAAATGACTGACCTAAAGCTATCCATCAAGTGATTTATATGCTAAATACTTCTGTATATGTTAATCATGAAGTAGAAATTATGGTAGATCAAGTGACACAAATTTGAAAATATGTGCAGTGTCACCATAGTACAGATAACTTATTTCTTTAAATTTATTCTTACCTGACATGGGCTCATCCAAATGTTAGCAATATCCATTATATTATAGTTGTTTGTCATGTGAATTCTATACTGAATATATATGTCCAAATACTGTTCCTTTATTGTAAGAGAGACTTGGTCAAAGCCTAGAAGATAGCTTATGTAGTAACACATTTAATATTGCACAAAAAGAGATCTAGCCTTTATTCTCAGTTCCCAGGATGTAATCTTTCTTGGCCCCAGGTCCTTGGCATATCCAGATCTTAACAATATCATTTAGGGTGGGGGCTAGTTATATTATAAAAAATCAAGAATGTGATTTAGGAAGGAGGCATTGGATCACATGGTATAGTCAAACTAGAGATTGAGATCAACCATATGAACAATCAACCTTGTCTACATAAGGGAGTCTCAGTAAAAACTCAGAATACAAGGCTCAGGTGAGCTTCCCTGATTGGTGATATTCCATGCAAATCATCATACATTATGAATGAAAGCAATAGAAACTCTGCATTTGGTAGTTTTCTGCTCTTTTTCCTTTGCCTGATTTTAATCTGTGGACTTAACCTATGATAAATCATAACTGTGAGAGTGTGTGTGTGTGTGTGTGTGCGCACACATGCACACTCTGTTGCATCTGACTCTTTGTGACTGCCATGGACTGTAGTCTGCCGGGGTCCTCTGTCCATGGCATTATGCAGGCAAGGATACTGGAATGGGTTACCATTTCCTTCTCCAGGTGATCTTGTTGCTGCAGAGATTGAACATGCATCTCTTCTGTCTCCTGCAGAGGCAGACACATTCTTTATCAGCTGAACCACCAGGGAAGCCCAACCATGAATATAATTGCTGTCAGTTGGTTCTGTGAATTATTCTAACAAATGATCAAATCTGAGGGTTGTTTGGTCCATTTCTTCCCCCTTTCCCAAAACTTGCAGTTGGTGTTTGTTAAAATTGAGTATGATTTGGAACATGGTGCCTTCTCACTTCATAGTGAATGTGAACATAACTTCATGTGAATGTGTGACTGAAGAATAATTGGAGTTAGTTGACAAATTTCTAAAAGCAGAATAAACAATCTATGACTCCAAGAAAGAGTAAATATAGCCCAGTTACCAAGCATGGTAAAGGAGCACATTAAAAAATTGCTGAAGTGTGTCCATAAAAGGAGAGCCACTATTACTGGAAAGGATATTAGATCAGTAGTTTCATTTAAATAATACTCAGACATGATTAAACAGTAAACACAGAAGATAATAGCTATCAAACATTCAGGCTTGGCATTCTGTAAAATAATAGTGACAGTATTTAAGAAACCAAATAAATTTAATAAAAATTAAAATGGATAAAGTTAACCTAGTCAAATACAAAAGAGTCAAGGTCTTAAAAATAAACAAAAAAAGTAAAGCATGTATATTAAAGAGTGACGATATGATCATTTTTACTGTCTTGACAAGGGGATGTTGTGTCAGTTCAGTTCAGTTCAGTTCAGTCACTCAGTCGTGTCCTACTCTTTGCGACTCCATGAATTGCAGCACACCAGTCCTCCCTGTCGATCACGAATTCCCAGAGTTCACTCAAATTCGTGTCTGTTGAGTTGGTGATGCCATCCAACCATCTCATCCTCTGTCGTCCCCTTCTCCTCCTGCCCCCAATCCCTCCCAGCATCAAAGTCTTTTCCAATGAGTCAACTCTTCGCATGAGGTGGCCAAAGTACTGGAGTTTCAGCTTCAGCATCATTGCTTCCAAAGAACACCCAAGGACTGATCTCCTTCAGAATGGACTGGTTGGAACTCCTTGCAGTCCAAGGGACTCTCAAGAGTCTTCTCCAACACCACAGTTCAAAAGCATCAATTCTTTGGCCCTAGCTTTCTTCACAGTCCAACTCTCACATCCATACATGACTACTGGAAAAACCATAGCCTTGACTAGACAGATCTTTTTGGCAAAGTAATGTCTCTGCTTTTGAATATGCTATCTAGGTTGGTCATAACTTTCCTTCCAAAGAGTAAGCGTCTTTTAATCTCATGGCTTCAATCATCATCTGCAGTGATTTTGGAGCCCCAAGAAATAAAGTCTGACACTGTTTCCACTGTTTCCCTATCCACTTCCCATGAAGTGATGGGATACATGGTGTATGAAGACTCAAATTTTATCTCTATATGTGTTAAAGATGTCATTATCTGGGATGTATAAGTGAAATGTTGGTAAATGATAATAAAGTTGGTAAACGTAGGAAAATAGTATTCAATCAGGTTAGCTAAGTTATTTTTTTTTGTATTTGTATTTATTTATTTCTAATCCTGCCAAATCTGTAGCACCCTCTCCAAAACCTTTTTCACTCTATTCAAAGAATAATAATCTTTTCTACAAAACCATTGTTTCCAAGTTCTCTAAACTTTTCTGCTATAAGAGATTAGAACTAGAATTTTGAAACACAGTCTGTCAGTTGAAATTATCCAATTAAAATAATAAAGACACTTCTAGGTTTGATGCATTTTGACTTCAGGGAAATAGAGTTGAAAGAAAGGGGAATGAAATAAAGCTTGAAAATGAATTTGGCTCTTAAAAGAACAATTTTCCAGACAAATTGAGAGAATCTAGCTTGACATCAAGGTCAGATCAAACTTTCAACTTGATTTCATTCAAATTGATTTGATTTGAACCTAAAAGTTCACCTGAGTTCCACCTGATAGAGACTTTCACATTAATAACATTTAGCCCAATATACTGCAAGGAATTGAATGAGGAAGCTATCATGTATTCATTTAAGAAATACACCAAAATGGAAAATATTCCATTGTACAGAGTAAAATGCAATGACCTGAGAGTCTTTCCATCAATATTATTGCCTAGTCTGAAACTAACTTACAAAATATAAAATCTGCTTTATCTCCCATAGCCACAGAATCATAACACGGAGAGTAGCAGGGAGAGAGAGAGAGATGGAAAGGAGAAAGAGAGAGAGAAAGAGATGGAAAGGAGGAGAGAGAGAAGTGGGGAGATATTTATTAAATAGTTTTAGAATTGTAGGACACTTTTGCAAAGAAATAAGCTCCAAATTCAAAGACTAAAAACTCAAGTGGTTTAGCGACAGCATTCTTTGATTCTTGTTAGTAAATCAGAAGTCCTCAATAGGTATCCAAGTGGCACATAAGCCATGAGATGTTCTGATGTCCCCAAATATGTTGAAATTGAAATGTTCCTTCCTGATGGTAAAGGACAAGCTCCCTATGCAGGGTTTGGCTTAGATCTCAGGAAGGCAACTGACTAATATTAAAAACTCTTGTTTCCTGCTGACTTAAACAGCAATGGTCCAGTGTAGCTTGCATATTGAGACTTTGCTTGTTGGTAAGAAGTAATAGACACTAAAAAGGAACTAACTCAGAATAACTGTGAAAGGCAGTGTTTTAACTAGCCTGAATACGTAACTCACTGTGAACATACAATAACACACAACAAACAAATCCCTTCTTCTGGAGATTTTGTTTCAGTAATCATCAGTCAAGGGCAAAAGTTGACATTGTTATTATTTATTCCAGGTGATGCTAGTTATCCAGGACTCTAAAAAAATAAGGAGTAAGGGGTTCTATAAAATTTAGAAAGATGCTCACAAACTCCCACTATTTTATGGTTGTTAAAAGAGTGAGTCTGAGTGAACTCCAGGAGATGGTGGTGAACAGGGAGGCTGGCGTGCTGCGATTCATAGGGTCGCAAAGAGTCGGAGAGGACTGAGCGACTGAACTGAACTGAACTGAAAAGAGTGCTCCCTTATCAGTTATTTGATTTTGGAGCTAATTTTTAAAAAAAGGTTTTATATAAAACTTTAAAAACAATACCTGGGATAAAGATAAGGGATAAAGAAAGGCCTCAGTAAATATCAATACCTTGTTTTGTGGAACTGAAAACAGATATATAATTATTTTAACTTACCACTAAGATACTGCCTATTAAATTTTTACCTTATACTGCCTATTAAATGTTAAGACAGCATCAAATATAAATCTCATCTCAAAGTAAAAAATAGTAAAACATTTTAAAAGAAGAATGTATCTTTAAAATGCATGAAATATACAACTAGAGAAGCCTATGTATATAATATAAACATTCAGTTCAGTTCAGTCACTCAGTCGTGGCCGACTCTTTGAGACCCCATAAATCACAGCACGCCAGGCCTCCCTGTCCATCACCACCTCCCAGAGTTCACTCAAACTTACGTCCATCGAGTCAGTGATGCCATCCGGCCATCTCATCCTCTGTCGTCCCCTTCTCCTCCTTCCCCAAATCCCTCCCAGCATCAGAGTCTTTTCCAATGAGTCAACTCTTCGCATGAGGTGGCCAAAGTACTGGAGTTTCAGCTTTAGCATCATTCCTTCCAAAGAAATCCCAGGGCTGATCTCCTTCAGAATGGACTGGGTGGATCTCCTTGCAGTCCAAGGGACTCTCAAGAGTCTTCTCCAACACCACAGTTCAAAAGCATCAGTTATTCGGCACTCAGCCTTCTTCACAGTCCAACTCTAACATCCATAGATGACCACTGGAAAAACCATAGCCTTGACTAGATGGACCTTTGTTGACAAAGTAATGTCTCTGCTTTTGAATATGCTATCTAGGTTGGTCATAACTTTTCTTCCAAGGAGTAAGCGTCTTTTGATCTCATGGCTGCAGTCACCATCTGCAGTGATTTTGGAGCCCAAAATTAAAGTCTGACATTGTTTCCACTGTTTCCCCATCTATTTCCCATGAGGTGATGGGACCAGATGCCATGATCTTCGTTTTCTGAATGTTGAGCTTTAAGCCAACTTTTTCACTCTCCACTTTCACTTTCATCAAGAGGCTTTTTAGCTCCTCTTCACTTTCTGCCATAAGGGTGATGTGTATACTCAAGGCATAAATAGGTAAAGTAGCATGGATAAGAAATATTAGATGACAAAATTTCTGTTGAGGTCCACTATTTCCAGAAAGAACTACTGAAGTAACAACTTCAGCAGAAAAATCATATCAGGATAAATGAGTGATGAGCACAGTAACCAAGAAACTGTGTAATTTCACTTAAAATGCCATATATATATATATATATATATTCTTAATACATACTTATATGGAATTGAAGTGAAAGTGAAAGTGTTACTTGTTTAATTCTGTCTGATCTTTGTAACCCCATGGACTGTAATCTGCCAGGCTCCTCTGTCCATGTAATTCTTCAAGCAAGATTACTGGAGTGTAGTAATTCCCTTCTCCAGGGGTTCTTCCCAACCTAGGGATTGAACCCAGGTCTCCCACATTGCAGGCAGATTCTTTATAGTCTGAGCCACGAGGGAAGCCCCAGATAATCACAAATAAGTAATGATCTATAAATAGTTGATTTAATATTCCAGAGAACAATTACAAGGATAAAGGACTGAGAGTATTCTGGAATTGATATCTAAAACTTACTAAGAATGTTATACTACATTAGAAAATATTATGTGTTTTTAAATCTGTTCAATGTAACAAAAATATACAAAATAATCGATAACATTCAAATCAATGAAGAGTAGCAAATATTGACACAGAGGTCAAATTTCATTATTTTATATGGTTGAATAATGTTTCATCATATTGTACACCTTAAACTTATACAATGTCATATATCATATTTCAATAAAGCTTTTTAAAAGAAATGTTGAAAAACGTTTGTCAAAATTGCAATGTATATGAAATACAGGAAGGAAAAGCACTTGGTTAACAAAAAATGCAAAATATGATCACAGTAATAACTTAAATGTTTAACACAGCAATACAGCAAACAAATTTGCTAAACTCACAGTGAAAAATTAAATTGGATTTATGTTAGATACAATTTTGTGGTCTTAAAAGTGCTATACCAAAAATAAAGCAACAGAAAATCTGAAACAAATGAAAAACGTTATAGTTAAAAGTATTAAGAAAGCAATATATAATTTTCAGATAGAAAAGATACATCAAGAAAATAAAAGGAATAAACCATTATATAGGCATAAATATTTAATGCATCTAACAATATAGTTTCTAAATACATATATATTATTGCTGTTTAGTCACTAAGTCCTGTTCAACTCATTTGTAACCCCATGTGCTGTGGCCCATGAGTCTCCTCTGTCCGTAGGATATTCTGTCCACAGGTAAGAATACTGGGGTGGGTTGCCATTTCCTTCTCCAAGGGATCTCCCTGATCCAGGACACAAATCTGCATCTCCTGCTTGGTGGGTGGATTCAAGCTCAAATGTATATATATATATAATATAATTGATAAAGATATGAAATCAGTTGATGTCTAATATCACTTGCATATTTTGTTTTCTATAAATTTATAGGTCAGTGAGATTGAAAATAAATAATTGACTATAAAATCATTCCATCAGAAACAGATGAAAGGAATATTTTGTTCCAGAAATGTCATAATGCTACTTATCCTCTGTATTTGAAGAACTGTTAGAATTAATTTTTATTGAAGTATAGTTGTTTTACAATGTTGTGTTAGTTTCTACTGTACAGCAAAGTAGATCATTTATACACACATGCATATCCACACTTTTTTAGATTCTTTTTGTATATAGTCCATTACAAAATATTGAGGAGAGCTTCCTGTGTGACACAGTAAGTGCTCTTAGTTACATATTTTATATATAGTAGTGTGTACAGAGTGCCTGAGGAACTATGGACAGAGGTTTGTGACATTGTACAGGAGGCAGGGATCAAGACCATCCCCAAGAAAAAGAAATGCAAAAAGGCAAATTGGCTGGCTGAGGAGGCCTTACAAATAGTTGTGAAAGAAGAGAAGTGAAAAGCAAAGGAGAAAAGGAAATATATATACCTTGGAATTGAATAGCCAAAGAATAGCAAGGAGAGATAAGAAAGCCTTCCTCAGTGATCAATGCAAAGAAATAGAGGAAAACAATAGAATGAGAAAGACTAGAGATCTCTTCAAGAAAATTAGAGATACCAAGGAAACATTTCATGCAAAAATGGACACAGAATCAAAAGATCTAACAGAAGCAAAAGGTATTAAGAAGAGGTGCCTAGAATACACAAGAGAACTATACAAAAAAGATCTTCATGACCCAGATAATCATGATGGTGTGATCACTCACCTAGAGCCAGACATCCTGGAATGCGAAGTCAAGTGGGCCTCAGGAAGCATCACTGAGAACAAAGGTAGTGGAGGTGATGGAATTCAAGTTGAGCTATTTCAAATCATAAAAGATGATGCTGTGAAAGTGCTACACTCAATAAGCCAGCAAATTTGGAAAGCAAGCCATGGCCACCGGACTGGAAAAGGTCAGTTTTCATTCCAATCTCAAAGAAAGGCAATGCCAAAGATTGCTCAAACTACCACACAATTGTACTCATCTCACATGCTAGAAAAGTAATGCTCAAAATTCTCCATGCCTGGCCTCAACAGTACATCAACTGTGAACTTACAAATGATCAAGCTAGATTTAGAAAAGGCACGGTAACCAGAGATCAAATTGTTAACATCTGTTGGAGCATCGAAAAATTGAGAGAGTTCCAGAGAAACATCTACTTCTGCTTTATTGACTATACCAACGCCTTTGACTATGTGAATCACAACAAACTGTGGGACATTCTTAAAGAGATGAGAATACCAGATCACCTGACCTGCATTCTGAGAAATCTGTATGCAGGCCAAGAAGCAACACTTAGACCTGTTGTTGCTTCCATCCATGGAACACCAAACTGGTTTCAAATAGGAAAAGGAATACAGCAAGGCTCTATTTTGTCACTGTGCTTATTTAACTTATATGCAGAGTACATTATGAGAAATGCTGGGCTGGATGAAGCACAGCTGGAATCAAGATTGCCAGGAGAAATAGCAATAACCTCAGAGATGCAGATGATACCACACTTAGGGCAGAAAGTGAAGAAGAACTAAAGAGCCTCTTGATGAAAGTGAAAGAGGAGAGTGAAAAAGTTGGCTTAAAACTCAACATTCAGAAAACAAAGATCATGACATCTGGTCCCATCACTTTCTGGGAAATAGATGGGGAAACAGTGGAAACAGGCAAGCTTTATTTTGGGGGGCTCCAAAATCACTGTTGTATTTTTTGTCTTTTAAAGAACCTCCTTTCTGTTCTTCACAATGACTGCACCAATTTACATTCCCACCAACAGTGTAGGAAGGCTCCTGTTTCACCACCCTCCATTGTTTATGGTTTGTAGATTTTTTGATGATGGCCATTCTGACTGGTGTGAGGTGATACATCATTGTAATTTTTATTTCCATTTTTCATAATAACATTCTTTTTATGTAAATTCAAGATTGTGACAAAGAATTTTAATTTTCTCTGAAGGACTTCCAACTCTTCTTGTATTTCCCTGTTGTATGTGCATCTAGTTCTGATACTTGCTTTGTCTCTTCATACTATTTTTTCTTGCCTTACATTATACTTTATAAGTTTTGTTGAAAGCTGGCATGATGTATCAGATAATAAGAATTGATTCAAACAGGTTTTTTCAGTGAACTTTCATTTTAGTCTGGCTAGAAATTGGACTATTTTTAATATTTCTTGTCATTATAATTGTCAGAGACATTAATATCCTCTGAAGTCCTTTCTTTTGACTCCTCATTTTTCCCTAGGCTACTTTGAATTCAGAAATTTGTAATTATTTTGAAAATTATTAACTGATATTATATTGGTGGTTTGTTTATATAGTGGTAAATTGTGGAGGAAGTGGGAAACATTCAGTAAACTTGACTATATTTCAGTCACTTAATGGAAATGTGTTCTTGGGCTGTGACAGTCACAATTGATTCTTATCTTTTCACCTCCCCTTTAGATGAGAAAATACGTGTTGAGTAATGTATTTGATCTAGTTTGGTAAGTTTTTTGCTATTATCTCCTTAAAGCTTTTTTCTGTGCCTTTCTCTCTTCTCCTTCTGAGACTCCTATTATGTGTATGTTGATATTCCATAGGTTTCTGAGTTCCTGTTATTTTTTTTCTATCAGATTAGGTAATCTCCATTGGCCTGCATTCAAGTCATTCAAGTTGACAGATTGTTTCTTTTTCCCACTTAAAATTTGTTTTTGAGTCTTTCTAGTAATTTTTTTGTTCATTTTTATTATTATACCTTTAAACTATAGACTTTATGTTTAGGAGTTTTTAAATAATCTCTCTCTTAATTGATTTTTTTATGAGAGATTGTTTTCATACTTTAATTCTTTAGTCACATTGTATGTTAGTTCTTGGAACATATTTATATAACAGCTGATTTAGTTTTTGTTTACTCTGTCCAATGTTTGAACTTTCTCAGGAATGCTTTCTATTGACTGCTTTGTTTTTGTTCTGTGTGTGAGTCACACTGACTTGTTTCATTGTATGTCTCATATTTTTTTTGCAATAACATAATGTGATGATTTCAGAAATCAGATCCTCCTTCAGAATTTATTGTTATTTGAACATTTTAAAGTCCCTTATGAACAATATATTCCTCATTTTTTTTTATTCCTTATTTTTTGGTCAAATATTTGTTCGCTATAATTTGTAATCCTATCTCAAGCAAATGAGACATTTAGCAGTTGTCACTGATAATTTTCAATAAATGGTATGTAAGGAATGCTCTTTGTACGAAGTAAGATCTGAGTCATAACAAATAAAGGCAACTCCGAGAATGAAACCTTTAAATAAACTGCCAGCCTGGTCAAATAATGACTTCTCTCTTGGTTGGCATTTTGAAGACTTCCAAATTCATATGGCTATCCAACAGCTATGCTTATGGTTTTCATAGTAACTTAGTTGTAAGTTGTTCATTTCCTGGGGGTAGTACAAGTTAAAATGCCACAAGATGTACACATGTCAAGCAAGTTTCTCTCATTTTCTTGAGTAAACTTTACTTAGATTGTTGCAAGTCTTTGATTAATTCTAATAGCTTTGAAAATGTTGGTTCATTAATTTTGCTAATGGTCTTATTGCTTTTATGAAGGGCTACATTTTTGGAGGTCTTCCTTCTGCCTTGCCAGAAGTGAGACCTTCATAGTAATTTTCATAGATAAAGTGCTGCCTCCTATTAGGGTATTTTATATAACATCCTCTCAATTGCATACATTTCTGTAAGCATGGCAATACTCACTTTATAAAAATTCCTTCACAATTACCAAAAATGTGATTTGCTTACCAGTATCATTGATTTATTTCATGTGTAGGATATGATACACTTGCAATGTTAGGTAAATTTTAACATTAAAAAGATTACCTATACAAACTTTTCATTCTAGAAGAATGTAGAACACAGTTCAGGCTTTATGGTACTTAGGTTAGAATGTTGTTATATCACTTACTAGATTTGAAGCCATCAGTTCAGTTCAATTCAGTTCAGTCACTCAGTCGAGTCAGGCTCTTTGCGACCCATGAATCACAGCACACCAGGCCTCACTGTCCATCACCAACTCCCGGAGTTCACCCAAACTCATGTCCATCGAGTTGGTGATGCCATCCAGCCATTGAATCCTCTGTCGTCGCCTTCTTCTCCTGCCCCCAATCTCTCTCAGCATCAGAGTCTTTTCCAATGAGTCAACTCTTCGCATGAGGTGGCCAAAGTATTGGAATTTCAGCTTCAGAATCAGTCCTTTCAACAAACACCCAAGAGTGATCTCCTTTAAGATGGACTGGTTGGATCTCCATGCAGTCCAAGGGACTCTCAAGAGTCTTCTCCAGCACCACAGTTCAAAAGCATCAATTCTTCAGCGCTCAGCTTTCTTCACAGTCCAACTCTCACATCCATACATGACCACAGGAAAAACCATAGCTTTGACTAGACGGACCTTTGTTGGCAAAGTAATATCTCTGCTTTTTAATATGCTGTATAGGTTGGTCATAACTTTCCTTCCAAGGAGTAAGTGTTTTTTAATTTCATGGCTGCAGTCACCATCTGCAGTGACTTTGGAACCCAGAAAAATAAAGTCTGCCACTGTTTCCACTGATTCCCCATCTATTTCCCATGAAGTGATGGGACCAGATGCCATGATCTTCATTTTCTGAATGTTGAGCTTTAAGCCAACTTTTTCACTCTCCTCTTTCACATTCAATCAAGAGGCTTTTTAGTTCCTCTGCACTTTCTGACATAAGGGTGGTGTCATCTGCGTATCTGAGGTTATTGATAATTCTCCTGGCAATCATGATTCCAGGTTGTGCTTCTTCCAGCCCAGCGTTTCTCATGATGTACTCTGCATGGAAGTTACATAAGCAGGGTGACAATCCGCAGACTTGATATACTCCTTTCCTATTTGGAACGTCTGTTGTTCCATGTCCAGTTCTAACTGCTGCTTCCTTAGGTGCATATAGGTTTCTCAAGAGGCAGTTCAGGTGGTCTGGTATTCCCATCTCTTTCAGAATTTTCCACAGTTTATTATGATCCACACAGTCAAAAGCTTTGGCATAGTCAATAAAGCAGAAATAGATGTTTTTTCTGGAACTCTCTTGCTTTTTCCATGATCCAGCAGATGTTGGCAATTTGATCTCTGGTTCCTCTGCCTTTTCTAAAACCAGCTTGAACATATGGAAGTTCATGGTTCAGATACTGCTGAAGCCTGGCTTGGAGAATTTTGAGCATTACTTTACTAGTGTGTGAGATGAGTGCAATTTGTGGTAATTTGAGCATTCTATGGCATTGCCTTTCTTTGGGACTGGAATGAAAACTGACCTTTTCCAGTCCTGTGGTCACTGCTGAATTTTCCAAATTTGCTGGTATATTGAGTACAGGACTTTCACAGCATCATCTTTCAGGATTTGAAAGAGCTCAACTGGAATTCCATCACCTCCACTAGCTTTGTTCATATTGATGCTTCCTAAGGCCCACTTGACTTCACATTTCAGGATGTGGCTCTAGGTGAGTGATCACAACATCGTGATTATTGAAGCCATATACAAATCATATAATCTTCCAATTTTTGTCTCAAATATAAAATTTTAAAAATAAAACAGAAAATTTAAGCATCCTGTGACGGTGTTGGAGAACACTCTTGAGAGTCCCTTGGACTGCAAGGAGATCCAACCAGTCCATCCTAAAGAAGATCAGTACTAGGTGTTCTTTGGAAGGACTGATGTTGAAGCTGAAACTCCAATACTTTGACCACCGGATGCAAAGAGCTGGCTCATTTGAAAAGACCTTGATGCTGGGAAAGATTGAAGGCAGGAGGAGAAGGAGATGACAGAGGATGAGATGGTTGAAAGGCATCACCGACTCAATGGGCATGGGTTTGGGTGAAGTCTGGGGGTTGGTGATGGACAGGGAGGCCTGGCCACACTGTGGTTCATGGGGTCACAAAGAATTTGACATGACTGAGCAATTGAACTGAACTGAACTCTGACAGTACCTTTCCAATTGATCAGTCCCTTTTTCCACACCAAACACTCTCTCTTCTCTTTCCCTCTCCCTCCCACTCTCCATCTTTCTTTCCTTCTCCTCCTATATCTCCCTACCAGTCTTTCTCTATTTTCATAGTATAGTCATAGATACAATGTACTTCCCATGGGTTCTACATATCCATGGGCTCCACATGGGAAGATGGCCAGTGCTTCATTGTATCCAGATTAGGAACACTGTGGATTTTGTTGGTTTTCTACCTAATCTTTCAACAAAAGATGACTGAATACCTATGTTGGAATAATTTTAATCCTTTTGACCACTTCATTCTGTACCTTTTATTGAGGATCTACCTGTGTGCTCAAGCAAAAAGTAAAAATATAATCATATGTATCTTTCTGAGAGCTACTTTATTTGTTAAACTTAGTTTTCCTAATATAGGCCTTACCATTTAGCAGGCTGGGGCAAGACACATTCATGCAATCTTTTCTTTGCTGATTTGGAACCTAAGGCATTTTCAAAACCTAGCTGCCATTCTTCCATGATCTCTTGACCATCTGTTCCCTAAAATTTTAAATAATTTAACTAAATTTCAACTAAGATGTAACCCAAATTACTTGGGAGAGCCATGATGTCTATTGTGGGTTCATAAATAGTAAGAATGATATAATATATGTGATTATAGACTTAGAAGCTAGATTAGACTCAAATATCTCTTATTCAATATGAGACTGTGATTATAATTAAGGTACTTAAATGTGTTGGTTTTAAGTTTCCTGATATATAAAAAGGAATGATAAAAATATTTATGTCATAGAGTAGTTGTGAGAATCAAGTAAGTTAATATAAGAAAACTAGAAAATTTCTAAACACTGAGGATGCTTGGAATTATCATATAATAATTATTATATATAACACTAGGTGACAGATATAATTATTGTCTTATAAGAATGAGAAAATTTATTCTCAGTTCTTATACTATTTAGTCTGCTGTTTCACATTACTGCATTTCTGCCACGTCTCAGGCAGTTGTATTCTGAAGTGAAGTGAAATAAACACATATAATACAGTCATATTTTGCATTGCTTTTCCAAAATCAAAATTGAAAAGACTTCTTCTCCTAGACACTGATGGAAAAATTTTAGAGAGGGAAGAAAGGTATAATGTCAGACAGTAACTTAAAACATTTCTGTTTCTCAATTTTGACAAGTGATGGCTATCAGAACAAATATATTTCACAATTCGCAATTTGTTTTCCAAAACTAAGGTCCCTTTACCTCTTCCTAATCAAGGTTAGTTATTTCTTCCCTTAGATTTCCCTATGAGCTCAGATCTACAAAAACCTATTTCAATCTTCTCCCGTTCTTACAAGTAATAAGTAAGTGACTAAAACACAGCCAATCTCTATTCTAAGAATGATGTCTCTGCTAGAATTCCCCACAGTTTAGGCCCTTGCAACTGAGATACTGACATAACAGATTCAAATTGAAATTGTGACTATTCTCAGAAAAAATTCTGGTGAACTGATCTATATGACATATATCTCATTTCTAGTTTTTGTCCTTTCTGAACTTCCCTCCTGACATTCTAACTTCTTGACTACTGAATGTCTTTGTATTTCCAGTAACCACAGTCTTTTCATCTCTCTGTTTATGTGCCTCATGTCTCAGTCATGTCTTTTTCATGTGTTCTAACTTATGACACAGTCATTTCTACCCATGAAGTCCCAGGGGATAATAAAGACACCCAAAGGAATTAAAGGCATTTAACTATTTAAAATATTATATTATATTATAATATAATATAGACATTTAAAAATACTATTTAACCATAAGGTAAAAAAGTGTTTCAGTTCATTATGGATTTCCCTTTGCACCCAATTAGAAATGCTTTAATGCATATAATGCCAAAACAAATGGAATACTATCAATACATTCAAGTACTCTATGCTCTAGTATATTAATCTACTTTTTTCCTCACTGCTCAGTAACTCAGTTTTGCATTTTTACATTTCAAGTCAAGAAGGTGTGTATAAACCCATTCATATTTGTTCTCAGTTCAGTTCAGTTCAGTCGCTGAGTCATGTCCGACTCTTTGCGACCCCATGAATCGCAGCATGCCAGGCCTCCCTGTCCATCACCAACACCCAGAGTTCACTCACACTCACATCCATCGAGTCAGTGATGCCATCCAGCCATCTCATCTTTGGCCGTCCCTTTCTCCTCCTGCCCCAATCCCTCCCAGCATCAGAGTCTTTTCCAATGAGTCAACTCTTCGCATGAGGTGGCCAAAATACTGGAGTTTCAGCTATAGCATCATTCCTTCCAAAGAAATCCCAGGGCTGATCTCCTTCAGAATGGACTGGGTGGATCTCCTTGCAGTCCAAGGGACTCTCAAGAGTCTTCTCCAACACCACAGTTCAAAAGCATCAATTTTTCAACGCTCAGCCTTCTTCACAGTCCAACTCTCACATCCATACATGACCACAGGAAAAACCATAGCTTTGACTAGACGGATCTTAGTCGGCAAAGTAATATCTCTGCTTTTGAATATGCTATCTAGGTTGGTCATAACTTTTCTTCCAAGGAGTAAGCGTCTTTTAATTTCATGGCTGCAGTCACCATCTGCAGTGATTTTGGAGCCCAAAAAATAAAGTCTGACACTGTTTCCACTGTTTACCCATCTATTTCCCATGAAGTGATGGGACCAAATGCCATGATCTTCGTTTTCTGAATGTTGAGCTTTAAGCCAACTTTTTCACTCTCCTCTTTCACTTTCGTCAAGAGGCTTTTTAGCTCCTCTTCACTTTCCGCCATAAGGGTGGTGTCATCTGCATATCTGAGGTTATTGATATTTCTCCCAGCAATCTTGATTCCAGCTTGTGTTTCTTCCAGTCCAGCGTTTCTCATGATGTACTCTGCATATAAGTTAAATAAGCAGGATGACAATATACAGCCTTGACGTACTCCTCTTCCTATTTGGAACCAGTCTGTTGTTCCATGTCCAGTTTTAACCGTTGCTTCCTGACCTGCATACAGACTTCTCAAGAGGCAGGTCAGGTGGTCTGGTATTCCCATCTCTTTCAGAATTCCCCACAGCTTATTGTGATCCACACAGTCAAAGGCTTTAGCTGGCTACAATCCGTGGCTACTCAGGTTAAGAACAATATAAACACACATTATAGAACATATTGGTTTTCTGCACTCTCAATTTCAATCCTAAAACACAGCCTTTCACATTTTTTAAAAATATGCTTCAGTATTAAGAGATCAGCTGTGGAAAAAAAGACCTTCATGGCTTTATTTGCCTCAGGAAGTTTTTTTTTTTTTTTCCCCTAGACTCTCTTATGCGGTTAGGCAACTGCTGTCGTCTATGACCATATAGACATTCACTTTCATACATATGCAACATTCCACTGTAATAACACTTATCAGCTTTTTCCCTCTTTACACTTACTGATTGGAAGGAAGACTGAGTATGATGGCCTATGTAAAGTTTTATTTTCCAGTTGCTTTGAGTATATATCTGGAGAGAAACTTTTGCCCACAGGAAGCAACAGTTGGAACAGGACATGGGACAACAGACTGGTTCCAAAAAGGAAAATGAGTACGTCAAGGCTGTATATTGTCACCCTGCTTATTTAACTTATATGCAGAGTACATCATGAGAAATGCTGGACTGGAAGAAACACAAGCTGTAATCAAGATTGCCGGGAGAAATATCAATCACCTCAGATATGCAGATGACACCACCCTTATGGCAGAAAGTGAAGAGGAGCTAAAAAGCCTCTTGATGAAACTGAAAGAGGAGAGTGAAAAAGTTGGCTTAAAGCTCAACATTCAGAAAATGAAGATCATGGCATCCAGTCCCATCACTTCATGGGAAATAGATAGGGAAACAGTGGAAACAGTGTCAGACTTTATTTTTCTGGGCTCCAAAATCACTGCAGATGGTGACTGCAGCCATGAAATTAAAAGACGCTTACTCCTTGGAAGAAAAGTTATGACCAACCTAGATAGCATATTCAAAAGCAGAGACATTACTTTGCCGACTAAGGTCCGTCTAGTCAAAGCTATGGTTTTTCCTGTGGTCATGTATGGATGTGAGAGTTGGACTGTGAAGAAGGCTGAGTGCCGAATAACTGATGCTTTTGAACTGTGGTGTTGGAGAAGACTCTTGAGAGTCCCTTGGACTGCAAGGAGATCCACCCAGTCCATTCTGAAGGAGATCAGCCCTGGGATTTCTTTGGAAGGAATGATGCTAAAGCTGAACCTCCAGTATTTTGGCCACCTCATGCGAAGAGTTGACTCATTGGAAAAGACTCTGATGCTGGGAGGGATTTGGGGCAGGAGGAGAAGGGGACGACAGAGGATGAGATGGCTGGATGGCATCACTGACTCGATGGACGTGAGTCTGAGTGAACTCTGGGAGTTGGTGATGGACAGGGAGGCCTGGCATGGTGCGATTCATGGGGTCGCTAAGAGTCAGACTCGACTGAGTGACTGAACTGGACTGAACTGAAAGCATTAAACTTTCTGTGTGAAGTGTCACCCACAGAATTATTACTAAAAAAGAGAAGAAACTGTCATATTATTGAGATAAAATGCTGAAAACACTCATGGCAGTAGAAAACACATTCTTTGAATTAATATTAGATAATACACATAAAAAATATAGGTAATAATATTCATAATCCTGCCCACTTTTTAGCTCTAATTAAATGGTCATAAACTTACTATAACATTTATAATGCCAAAAAGAAGTTAGATGTGCAAAGTTGCAGTGATGGTATCAGTTAAGCAACAGTGATTTTTCTATATGTTGAGAAGCTATTGACACCCATTGAAATGATAAGTAATATTTGTGCATCTTCAAAGCCAGGTTAGAGTAATCTTTAAATAGGGCAAATTTATACTAGATTCTTTCCTTGGTGCCTTTGTAGAGTGTCTTTTCCTGGCACTCTTTTGGTTTCATCTGCTTATGCCCAGAATTAGTTGTATTCAAAACTCACTATCTGAGGGTCTCTTAATGGAACCATTTGAGTGAAGATTAAAGGAGAAAGATACACAACTGATTGAAAATTAGAGCAATGATTAGTGCAGATTTAAAATTATGATGGTGATATTTTACAGATATATGTTTTATTTGTTGTGATAAGGAGCCAGCTATCTGGATATCTAACAGGGTCTGATTATATAAAAATGAGTGTCTATTTGTTGACATATAATTAATACATTTTATTGGAACACAGTAAAACTATGAATAAAAAAGGACTCAAACATTGTCAGTGAATGATTTCATGGCAAGCTGTGAAAAAGTATGATTAAGCCCTTTTATACAGGTTAGATTCCAACTTCTTACTAGGAGAATGTTTTAACTTTCTTTCCACAAGGATATTTCTAGAGTGCAGCTCTCCCCAGCTGCTTACTCTGTTAGTGAAGGAAAGGCCATGGTGCGATTTATCCTGAAGAGGGCATTTCAAATTGTTAGATTCTTTTTAGACCTTAATTATTTTAACTTGTCTGCTCAGGTCCTTGGCCTCATTTTTGAATAGGAGATTTTTTTTTTTTTATATTGGTAATATTGTTTCAATCAAGTGTTAGATGAAAGTTTCTACTGTTCTTATAGAATATATTGGGGAGCTTTTCATTTTTTGCTATGATACAAAATTTTAAAATTACTTTCTACTTCTTTCTCACTTTAAAAATTAAATAGAATTCAGATGTATTTTCATGTGATTTTGATATCTTTTATTTGCTATATTTCAACCTCCTTTTCAATGTATTTTACAGTGAGAGAATAGCAAGTAAACTAATGACAATGGATATGAGAACATAGAGGACATTGATCTTCTGATGATAATACAGGTTTTCAATTTTCAGTTTTTCCTTTTTTTTTTTTCTAGATATGTGTACAAAAGTGGAATTGATAGATCATATGGTAATTCTATTTTTAGTGTTTTGAGGAACCTTCATAATGTTTTCCCTAGAAGCTGCACTAATTTACATTCCCATTAATAGTGTTCTAAGATTCCCTTTCTTCCACATCCTTCCTAATATTTGTTACTTATGACTTTTGATGATAGTCATTTTGACAGATGTGAGGTGATATTTCATTGTTTTGATTTGCATTTTTGTAATAATTAGTGATGTTGAGCATTTTTTCATATGCCTGTTAGCCATTTGTATTTCTTCTTTGCAAAAATGTCTATTTAGGTCATTTGCCCATTTTTGAACTGGGTAATTTTTTATTTTTCTCTTTTTCATGATATGGAGTTGCTTGAGGGCTGCTTATATACTTTAGATATTAACCATTTGTCATTCATATCATTTGCAAGTATTTTCTCCCATTCCATAGGCTTTCTTGCTTTATTGATGGTTTTCTTTGCTGTTTAAAGTTTTTAAACATAATTAGGCCCCATCAGTTTATTTTTATTTCTTCTGCCTTAGGAGATAGATCTGGAGAAAAAAAAAATATTGCTATCATTTATGTCAGAGAGTGACATGGACAGCCTATGTTCTCTTCTAGGAGTTTTACAGTTTCTGGTCTTACATTTAGGCCTATAATCCATTTTCAGTTTATTTTTATATATCTTATGAGGAAATGTTCTAATTTCACCCTTTTACATGTAGCTTTCCAGGTTCCCAAACAACACTCATTGAAGAGACTGTCTTTTCTCCACTGTATAACTCTGCTTCCTTTCTATCATAGATTACTTGACTATTGTTGCATGGGTTTATTTCTGGGCTCTCTATTCTGCTCCATTGATCTTTGTGTCTATTTCTTTGTGCCTGTACTATGTTGTTTTGATTATTCTAGTACTGTAGTATACTTTGAGACGTGAGAGAGTGAAATCTCCAGCTTTTGTCTTCTTTCTAAAGATTACTTAGGCAATTTGGGTCTTTTTGTTGTTCTTATCATATAAACTTTAGGACTACTTCTTACTCTAGTTCTGTGAAAAATGTCATGGGCATTTTTAGAATTATACTAAATCTATAGATTGATTTAGATAGTATGCTCATTTTAACACTATTTTTTACACACATTCTAAAAGCTTTTGCTTTTCATGTTATATGGTCTTAGAGTGAACATATATATTTTCTATTATGTATTATCTTTGATTTTAGCCAGTATAGAATTCCACTTAGTTTTGTATATTGATTTTGTGCCCAAAGAGATGATGAAACATTGTAGTATATCTGGAGATTTTATTGGCTTTTCCACTTAATTGAATATATCATCTTTAAATAATGGCAGAATTTGTGCTCTTCTATTTTAATTATACAATTTAAATTTATTTTTCTTCTCTAAGTATGTCAGATTTTCCAATTCTGTCTATGCATTCTTTCTTTAATTATGCCATCTTATAAAGAGTGTATTTATATTTATTTAACTATGATTTTTCTTGAGACTTCTGTTAGTCATCCTTCAGCTATATCTAATCTGGTGTTAAATTAGCCCACTGAGTTTGTAAATTCAGGTCATTTTATTTTTGCTATTTTTACTTTTTCCAAATACTTTGAGTGATTTGCCCATATCTGATCATCTATATTTTATCTTAGTGAATTATATATATATGATAATTTAAATAGATATTTTAAGTATTAAATGATCTTACCTTCCTTTGCTTTTCTCAGTGTCAGAGGACTTACATAATTAAAAATTATTTCACTCTTTATTCAAGTCTTGAAATTTTTATTAGTTGTGCAAATGACATGAAATTGATCAGGAAATCATGCAGTGGTTGACTTACTTCTACCTTGTTTCAATTTTTGAACAGCTGTTAGGAATATGAACTCAATGAATGATCTTGCAAGATTCCCACACTTATCAGGTCCTAGACTCTGGTTCTTGTCCTTTTAAGTCCCAGTCAGCTATCAAAAACACAAATCAAACTCTTAGCTTCATTTTTTACATAATCTGTCTCAAAGAAATGTAACTCCATGTACTGGCATCTTGCTAGAATCTAGGTCTTTCTTCTGTAATTTATCACTATTCTGTTAAATACACGTGAGATTTTAAATATAGTATTTCTTCAATTATTTTCTAATTTAATCATATCTTATGATGGTGATAATGATTAGTACAAAATTATCATCACCATCACCATCATCATAACTGCTTTATTCACATTGTCATCTCTCTTTTCCAGAACTTTTATTCTCCTGGTTACTACAGGATCTGAGTTTTCATCTTTTCATTTTTTCTAATATAAAGATTCTTTGGCTACAATGTCATTGTCTTTTGTGTCTTTATTGGTGACACGACTCTAATGGCTGCAGTTCCTATACCAGAAACAATCTTGACAGAGGTATAAGTGTTTGATCTCGGCCACTGTCAGCAGTTGCATTATCACCTGGCAACTGGTCAGTTCACTGTCAAAGTAGAAGAAAGAACACTCTTAAGACACTAAACAATAAAGCACCTGAGAGGTTTGAATTTTTGCCCATTACTCTGAAACAAAATTCATATATTCTTGGAAGACTATAGCATCTGAAAAAAAAATGCCAAGATCAACAATTAGGGACAAATGAAGCTCTGTTTCATTTCATTTCTAGCTTAACATTAAGAATAGAAAATAATTTTTCACAAGTCAGAGAAGAAATGTGAGAAAACGATTATTCATACTTTAATTCTGGCTTTAAGAAAACTACTTTCCATGAATTTGAAAGGTGGGAGACAAAGAAGGTACTCAAATAGTAGCCATGATTTTGCCTCTTGGATAATAATGAATAATTAACCAGATGATTCTAATGCTTATAAGCATTTACTTAAGCGGAGGTACCGAAAGCATATATTTTATAAACTCATTATAGTGATGCAAAATCAAGGCTTAATGAAGAGTTATTAGTATTTATTTCAGGTCTAGGAAAACTCTTTGAAGTCCCCTGACACACGTACACCAGCAGTTCAGGTAGGAACTTCTTGAATTAATGTAAGTTATCCTGTGAAGAACTATGTGTTCCATGCTTTATGTTGTCATATCATTTACATCAATATCATTAGGGTAATAAATGCCAAGTTTGGCAAAATGCTTTGAAAATTCAGTACGATGCAGTAGATATGATGATAGACGAGGATTCTTCCAGTCAATTCAACCACAGCTCTTTTGAAAACTTGTGCAAACTCACTGATAATGGCTGCTTAATGTAAGAAATCTGATGAGGTTAATCCCTGTCAGTCAGAAGGTTTGCACAAAAATAAACTCAAAATGGATTAAAGATCTAAACGTAAGACCAGAAACTCTAAAACTCCTAGAGGAGAACACAGGCAAAACACTCTCCAACATAAATCACAGCAGGATCCTCTATGATCCACCTCCCAGAATGTTGGAAATAAAAGCAAAAATAAACAAATGGGACCTAATTAAAATTAAAAGCTTCTGCACAACAAAAGAAACTATAAGCAAGGTGAAAAGACAGCCTTCGGAATGGGAGAAAATAATAGCAAATGAAGCAACTGACAAACAACTAATCTCAAAAATATACAAGCAACTCCTGCACTCAATTCCAGAAAAATAAACTACCCAATCAAAAAATAGCCCAAAGAACTAAATAGACATTTCTCCAAAAAAGATATACAGATGGCTAACAAACACATGAAAAGATGCTCAACATCACTCATTGTCAGAGAAATGCAAATAAAAACCACAATGAGGTACCATTTCACACCAGTCAGAATGGCTGCAATCCAAAAGTCTACAAGCAATAAATGCTGGAGAGAGTGTGGAGAAAAGGGAACCCTCTTACACTGTTGGTGGGAATGCAAACTAGTACAGCCACTATGGAGAACAGTGTGGAGATTCCTTAAAAAACTGGAAATAGAACTGCCTTCTGACCCAGCAATCCCACTGCTGGGCCTACATGCTGAGGAAACCAGAATTGAAAGAGACACATGTACCCCAATGTTCATCGCAGCACTGTTTATAATAGCAATGACATGGAAACAACCTAGATGTCCATCAGCAGATGAATGGATAAGAAAGCTGTGGTACATATACACAATGGAGTATTACTCAGCCATTAAAAAGAATACATTTGAATCAGTTCTAATGAGATGGATGAAACTGGAGCCAATTATACAGAGTGAAGTAAGCTAGAAAGAAAAACACTAATACAGTATGAAGTGAAGTGAAGTTGCTCAGTCGTGTCTGACTCTTTGCCACCCCATGGACTGTAGCCTACCAGGCTCCTCCGTCCCTGGGATTCTCCAGGCAGGAATATTGGAGTGGGTTGCCATTTCCTTCTCCAAGAGATCTTCCCAACCCAGGGATCGAACCTGGGTCTCCCCTATTGCAGGCAGATGCTTTACCATCTGAGGCACCAGGGAAGTCATACTAACGCATATATATGGAATTTAGAAAGATGGTAACGATAACCCTGTATGCGAGACAGCAAAAGAGACATAGATGTATAGAACAGTCTTTTGGACTCTGTGGGAGAGGGAGAGGGTGGGAGGATTTGGGAAAATGGCATTGAAACATGTATAATATTATATAAGAAAGGAATCACCAGTCCAGGTTCGATGCAGGATACAAGATGCTTGGGGCTGGTGCACTGGGATGACCCAGAGGGATGGTGTGGGTAGGGAGGTGGGAGGGGGGTTCAGGATGGGGAACACGTGTACACCCATGGCAGATTCTTGATGTATGGCAAAACCAATACAAAATTGTAAACTAATTAGCCTCCAATTAAAATAAATAAATTCAAATAAAAAAAAAAAAAGAAGGTTTGCAAGTTATTTCTCCCATCTTCTGGTTTGTCTTTTCATTTTCTTTATGGTTTCCTTTACCATGCAAAATCTTGTTTATTTAGGCCCCACTTGTCCGTTTTCATTTTTATTTCCATTACCCTAGGAGACAAAACAGCGAAGTTATTATTGAGATATCAAAGAGCATTCCACATTTTACTCTGAGTTATATAATATCCAGTCTTACCTTTGGTCTTTAATCCATTTTGAGTTTATTTTTGTGGATTGTGTTAACGAATGTCCTAATTTCTTTTTTTTTTTTTTTCTGCAACAATTTTTTAAAATTTATTTTAATTGGAGTCTAATTACTTTACAATATTGTGGTGGTTTTTGCCATACATTCACATGAATCAGTCATGGCTGTACATGTGTTTCCCCATCCTGAACCTCTCTCCCACCTCTCTCCCCATCCCATCCCTCAGGGTCATCCCAGTTTACCACACCTAAGCACCCTGTCTCATGCATCTTTTTACATGTAGTTGTTCTGTTTCCCCTGCATCACTTATTGAATAAACTGTTTTTTCTTTGTTGTACAGTCTTGCTTCTTTTGTCATAGATTAATTAACCATAGGTATGTGACTTTGTTTCTGAACTTTTTTCCTATTCCATTTATATATATTTCTGCTTTTGTGCCAATCCCATACTATTCTGATAACTGTAGTTTGTAGTATAGTCTGAAGTCAGGGAGGCTGCTCCTTCAACTCCATTTTTCTTTTTTTTTTTTCTTTTTTTCCTCATTGGTTTTATTTATTTATTTATTAAATTTTACTTTACAATTCTGTATTGGTTTTGCCATACATTGACATGAACCCATTCTGTCTCAAGATTGCTTTGGCTATTTAGGACCTTTAATAGCTCCATGAAATTTAAAAATATTTTGTTCGAGTTCTATGAAAAATGCATTGGTAATTTGATTTGAATTGTTGACAAAGCTTAAATGGCTCAATATCAAAACAAACAAACAACTCAATCAACAGAATGAGCAGAAGACTAAAATAGACATATCTTAAAAGGAGACATACAGATGGCCAAGAGACACGTGAAAAAATTTGCAACAAACATAATTTTTAGAGAAATGCAAATCAAAATGAAAATGAGATATCACCTCACACTGGTCAGAATGGCCATCATCAAAAAGTCTACAAACAATGAATGCTGGAGAGGGTGTGAAAAAAAGGGAGCCCTCCTACTCTGTTAGTCAGAATGTAAACTAGTCCAGCCACTATAGAAAACAGTATGGAGTTTTCCCAGAATATTAAAATTAGAGTTACTTTATAAACCAGAAATCCCATTTGTTGTCAATATATGGAGAAAAACATGGTTTGAAAGGATAAACACACCCCAGTGTACAGCACAATGGTGTTTATAATAGCCAAGACATGCAAGCAACCTAAACGTCCATCTATAGATGAATGGATAAAGAAGATGTGGAAATTATATAAATAGAGTATTAGTCAGTGATTAAGAATAATAAAATAATGCATTTGTAACAACATGAGAGGACCTAAATGTTATCATACAAAATGAAGTATGTCAGATTGAGAAAGACACATATTATATGATATTGCTTATATGCAGAGTCTAAAAAAATGATACAAATATACTTATTTACAAATGGAAAGATTCACAAAGGTAGAGAATGAACTTATGGTTACCAAGGGGGAGGGATAAATTGGTAGTTTGATATTGACATGTACCCACTGCCATATTTTAAAAATTGATAATCAACAAGTACCTGCCGGGGTCTAGCCCCGGTGGATCCAGAGAATTCGAAGGGTGGACGGAGTCGGCGAGGAAAGACTTATTTATTTAGTAATATAAGACTAGATTAGGAAGAAATAGTGTAATAGGAAGATTAAGTGGAGGAAGAGGGCTGAATAGCTTGGATTACGCGGAAGACCAATAAAATTCCAGACAAGGAATTTGCACCATCTACGTTGGGCCACTGGCGCTCGCTTGACTATCTAAGGCGAGGCACCTTAGGCTCCCTTTTGCACGGGTCTTAACAGCCAGGGCAAGTAAGTAGACTTGGCGAGCCTCCGCGCCCCAGACGGAAATTCAGCCTGAAATTAGAGTAAAGAGGAGAAGGAGGGAAAAAGAGAGAGAGACACGGGGGAAACCAGTCCAGTGACTGGCTCCTGCTCCTATTGTTTAGAAGGCCTTATATACCTTTTAGATTGTACATAGAGATCAATGGGTAATACAAAATTATGCAGTGTTAGCAGCCCAGACTCATCAAAACCAGGCTTTTCTCTCTGCATACCTAATTGTATACACAAGTCTTAGGTGATTTACATCATCTTCTGGCCAAAAGGGGCCAATTAACATTTTACAGCCTTTTTTCTGATAAGGGTTAGTCAACCAGAAGACTTATTTGTGTTGATCTTCCCAAGGTTTGGTGCCACTCTCAGAAAGTACTAAATAAAGTTACATTCTTACATAGCAAGGACACAAGAGGAGTGCAAAGAGAAGTAATTAACTCAAAAGTATAGTGTTGCTAACATCAGAACTACTATATATATTTTTCCATATCTCGTTTACAGTGATTAACATCCTCCCAGGTGCCTAAAAGATAAAGAATATGGAGGCCTGGCAGCAATCATTGAGTCAACCGTGAAATCCCATCACCAATATAATTTTTAACTCTTTAGAAAAGGCTCTGTACTTTAAGATGCTTTTAAGCTTTGTGCCTCTCGCGGTTGGGGGCTGCAAGCAATTCACAAGCTGTAAGAGGTCCAGGGAACCTGTTAGGCAAGCTAGAGAGCAATCAGAGGGGGTTAACTGAAACATCCCTTTCAAATGCAGAAGACTAAAGCCCTGAGTTGACTTTTTTCCAGAGAATATCAGAAAAGTGGAAAAGCAGAGTACAAAAGCCAGTAGATTTTTATTTTGGGGGGTGGATGCTCAGGAAATGCCAGGGGGAACTCCTGAAGTCTGATCACAGCCTTGCGTATGTCAGCTTCCTCTTTCATGACCTTGTCACGGGTGGGATTCCTCACACTGGCTCCTGGCAAGTACCTACTATTGATTATAGCATGGGGAAATATGCCCAATAAGATTGGGAAATCTAAATCGGAAAAGAATTTGAAAAAGAATTGATACATGTATACGTACAACTGAATCATTTTGCAGTACATCTGAAACTGTCCTTTACTAGCAAAGTAATGTCTCTGCTTTTGAATATAACCTAGATAGTATTTTCAAAAGCAGAGACATTACTTTGCTGACTAAGGTCCATCTAGTCAAGACTATGGTTTTTCCTGTGGTCATGTATGGATGTGAGAGTTGGACTGTGAAGAAGGCTGAGCATTGAAGAATTGATGCTTTTGAAGTGTGGTGTTGGAGAAGACTCTTGAGAGTCCCTTGGACTGCAAGGAGATCCACCCAGTCCATTCTGAAGGAGATCAGCCCTGGGATTTCTTTGGAAGGAACGATGCTAAAGCTGAAACTCCAGTACTTTGGCCACCTCATGTAAAGAGTTGACTCATTGGAAAAGACTCTGATGCTGGGAGGGATTTGGGGCAGGAGGAGAAGGGGACGACAGAGGATGAGATGGCTGGATGGCATCACTGACTCGATGGACATGAGTCTGAGTAACCTCCGGTAGTTGGTGATGCACAGGGAGGCCTGGCGTGCTGCGATTCATGGGCTCGCAAAGAGTCGGACACGACTGAGTGACTGAACTGAACTGAACTGAACTATATCCCAAAGTTTGCTCAAGTTCATGTTCACTGAGTTGGTGATGCTATCTAACCAGCCCATCCTCTGCCACCTTCCTCTTTTTCTTCAATATTTCCCAGCATCAGAGTCTTTTCCAATGAACTGGATCTTCACATCAGGTGGCCAAAGTACTGAACCTTCAGTTTAAGCATCAGTGCTTTCACTGAGTATTCAGAGTTAATGTCCTTTAGGATTGACTGGTTCAATCTCCTTGCAGTAAGAGGGACTCTCAAAAGTCTTCTCCAGCATCACAGTTCAAAAGTATGAATTCTTTGGTGCTCAGGCTTCTTTATGGCCCATGAATACTGGAAAAACCAGTAGCTTTGAATATGAGTCTTTGTCAGCAAAGTGATGTCTCTGCTTTGTTAATACACTGTCTAGGCTTGTCATAGGTTTTCTTCCAAGGAGCAATTGTCTTTTAATTTCATGCTGCTGTCACCATCTTCAGTGATTTTAGAATCCAAGAATATAAAATATACCACTGGTTCCACTTTTTCTCCTTCTAGTCACCCTGAAGTGATGTGACAAGATGCCATGATCTTAGTTTTTTAATGTTGTGTTTTGAGTCGGATTCTTCACTGTCATCTTTTACCCTCATCAAGAGGCTCTTTATTTCCTCTTCACTTTTTTTCCATTAGAATAATATTGTCTTCATATTTGAGCCTATTGATATTTCTCCCAGCAATCTTGATTCCACCTTGTGAGTCACACAGCCTGGCATGTTGCATGATGTACTCTGTATATGTTAAATGAACAGGATGACAAACAGCCTTGTCATATTCTTTTCCCAAATTTTGAACCTGTCAATTGTTTCATGTCTGTTTCTAACTGTTGCTTCTTGACCTGCATCCAAGTTTCTAAGAAGCCAGGTAAGGTGGCCTAGTATTCCCAACTCTTTAAGAAAATTCCACAGTTTGTTGTAATCCATGCAGTCAAAGCTTTAGTATAGTCAAAGAATCAGAAGTAGATACTTTTTTTTTGGAATTCCCTTGTGTTCTCTATGATCCAACAAATGCTGGGTGTTTGATCTCTGGTGTTTCTGCAATTTCTAAACCCAGTTTGTACATCTGGAAGTTCTCAGGTCATGTGCTGTTGAAACCTAGCTTGAAGGATTTTGAACATAACTTTACTAGCATTTGAAATGGGTGCTGTTGTACAGAAGTTTGAATATTCTTTGAAACAGTCCTTCTTTGGAATCAGGATGAAAACTAATATTTTCCAGTCCTGTGGTCTCTGCTGAATTTTCCAAGTTTGCTGACATATTGAATCCAGCACTTTAACAGAAACTTCTTTTAGGGTTTTAAATAGTTCGCTTGGAATTCCATCACCTCCATTAGCTTTGAGTAATATTTGTAAGGCCCAGTTGACTTCACACTCCAGTATGTTTGGCTCTAGGTGAGTGACCACACCATCATGGTTATCCCAGTCAATAGACTTTTTTTTTTTTTTGCAGTTCTTTTGTGTATTCTTGCTACCTCTTGTTAATCTTTTCTGCCTCTGTTAGGTCCTTATCATTTCTGTCCTTTATCACGTCTATCCTTGCATGAAAATACCCTTGGTAACTTATTTTCTTGAAGAGATCTCTAGTCTTTCCCATTCTATTGTTTTCCTCTACTTCTTTACATTGTTCATTTAAGAAGGCCATCTTATCTCTTCTTGCTGTCCACTGAAATGATGCATTCAGAGTTTTATACTACACCATAAAAATTATTTTTAAAAGTTATTGACCAGAAAAAAAGAATTTGAGAAGAAATCCACCATTCAGTGTAAATCTCTAAATGGAGGGAAATTGCAGGGACAGAAAAATAAAGTCGTTATCCTACAGAGATATTACAAATGGACTGTGGCATCAAGCAGTGGTTTTGAATGACCTTAGGTCTCTAGGACAAAGAAATCTGAACACTGACTTTAGAATTTTGATCTTAAATTCATTATTGGAAACTAATGGGTAGAAGGTGAATAAGGCTGAAAGAGTGATAGCCATAACTGGAAAAAGGAAACCATGTTACTTTAAGCCTGGCACTGACGTTTGAGGCTACAAACACATGATGGAATCACAACAAGAAGAGCTCAAATATTATTGTAAAGAATCTGAGTTCCTCCTATATCCAACAGAGAATGTCTAGATCATCTTTGGCCAGCAGAATTAACTGATTAAAAAGACGTTTTAGGATAAATATTTTAGTGCAGATAAGGAAGCTGGATTATAAACTTTGAAGATATACTTTGTCACCAGAAGATTGATAGACTTGGACAAGAAATAAAAATATTATTTATTCAGTGCTCATGATGTATCAGACATACTATATGTATTAACTTTTCAAAAACATTAAAAATAGTTGATTTACGATATTGTGCTCATTTCAGGTATACAGTAGTGATTCATACATATTTCTTTTTCAGATAAATGTCCACTATAAGTTATTATAAGAGCCACCACTGCTGGACAAATGGGGGTGATACTGAGTATAGCTCCCAGTGCTATACAGTAAATCCTTGTTGCTTATCTATTTTGTGCATAGTAGTTTGAATTTTTTAATCCCATTCTCCTTATTTTTTTCTCCCCACCTCACTTTTTAATTTGTAATCATTAAGCTTGTTTTCAATGTGAGTTTGTTTCTATATTGTATATAGATTTATTTGTATTATTTGTTTAGATTTCACAAATAAGTATATCATATAATATTTGTTTTTTGGGGTTTTTTATTTTTCTGTTTGACATTTTTTCACTTAGTATGATATTGTCTGGTTCCATCCATGTTGCTGCAAATGTCAATATTTTATTCTTTTTTATGGCTGAGTAAAATGTATGGATGTGAGAGTTGGACTATAAAGAAAGCTGAGCACTGAAGAATTGATGCTTTTGAACTGTGGTGTTGGAGAAGACTCTTGAGAGTTCCTTGGACTGCAAGGAGAACCAACAAGTCCATCCTAAAGGAGATCAGTTCTGGGTGTTCATTGGAAGGACTGATGTTGAAGCTGAAACTCCAATACTTTGTCCACCTGATGGGAAGAGCTGACTTATTTGAAAAGATCCTGATGCTGGGAAAGATTGAGGGCATGAGAAGAAGGGGATGACAGAGGATGAGATGGCTGGATGGCATCACTGACTCAATGGACATGGGTTTGGGTGGATTTGGGGAGTTGATGATGGACAGAGAGGCCTGGCATACTGCAATACATGGGGTCGCAAAGAATCGGACAGGGCTGAGCAATTGAACTGAACTAAACCGAAAATATCATTATATTACCTCACTTTTTTAAGCCAATCTTCTATTGATGGAAACCTGAGTTGTTTCCATGTCTTGCCTATTTAGAGTGCTGCTATTAACATTGGAATGCATGAATCTTTTAAAATTAGAGTTCTCTTTTCTGGATATATGCACAGGAATGAAATTGCTAGATTATATGATAGCTGTATGTTTAGGTTTTTAAGGAAACTTTTGTACCACAAAAGAAACCATCCTGTAAAATGAAAAAAAGCCACCTATGGAACTGGTGAAAATATTTGCAAATAATGCAACCAGCAAGAGGTTACTATCTAAAATATATTATACAAATAGCTCATACAGTTCAATAACAGAAAAGCAAACACTCCCTAACACTGCTCACAAAAATAAACTCTATCTTGATTAAAGACTTGAATTTAAGGCCAGAAACTATAAAACGCTTTGAGGAAAACATAGGCAAACACTCTTTGACATACATCACAGCAAGATCTTTTTTGATCCCCACCTCTTAGAGTTCAGTTCAGTCGCTCAGTCATGTCTGACTCTTTGCATCCCCATGAACTGCAGCATGCCAGGCCTCCCTGTCCATCACCAACTCCCAGAATCCACCCAAACCCATGTCCATTGAGTCGACGATGCCATCCAGCCATCTTATCCTCTGTCATCCCCCTCCCCTCCTACCCTCAATCTTTCCCAGCATCAGAGTCTTTTCAAATGAGTCAGCTCTTCCCGTCAGGTGGCCAAAGTATTGGAGTTTCAGTTTCAACATCAGTCCTTCCAATGAACACCCAGAACTGATCTCCTTTAGGATGGACTGGTTGGATCTCCTTGCAGGCCAAGGGACTCTCAAGAGTCTTCTCCAACAACACAGTTCAAAAACATCAATTCTTCTGTGCTCAGTTTTCTTTATAGTCCAACTCTCATATCTGACCACTGAAAAACCATAGCCTTGACTAGATGGACCTTTGTTGACAAAGTAATGTCTCTGCTTTTTAATATGCTGTCTATGTTTGTCATAACTTTTCTTCTAAGGAGTAAGAGTCTTTTAATTTCCTGGCTGCAATCACCATCTGCAGTGATTTTGGAGCCCCCAAAAATAAAGTCAGCTACTGTCTCCACTGTTTCCCAATCTATATGCCAGTAAGTGATGGGACCGGATGCCATAATCTTAGTTTTCTGAATGTTGAGCTTTGAAAATAAAAACGAAGATGAACAAATGGAACCTCATTAAACTTAACAGCTTTTGTACAGAGAAAAAAGAAAAGAAAAGAAAAAAAACATTAGCAAGAAAAAAAGACAGCCCTTAGGTTAGGATAAAATATTTGTAAATTAAGCAACTGACAAGAGTTTAATCTCCAAAATATAAAAATAATTCATGCAGCTCAACATCAAATACAACAAACAACACAATGAAAAATGGGTAGAAGTCCTAAATAGACCTTTCTCTAAAGAAAACATGCAGATAGACAAGAGGCCCATTAAAAGATGCTCAACATCACTAATTATTAGAGAAATACAAGTCAAAACTTTCCAGGTGGTGCTAGGAGTAAGGAATCTGCCTGCAATGCAGGAGACTCTGATTCAATCTCTGGTTTGGGAAGATCCCTTGGAGAAGGAAATGATAACCCACTCCAGTATTTTTGCCTGGGAAATCCCATGGATAGAGGAGCCTGGTGGGCTACAGTCCATGGGGTCATGAAAGAGTTGGACACCACTGAGCATGCATGTACTTGTACTTAAATCAAAATTGCAGTGAGATACCAGCACACACTGGTCAGAATGGCCATCATTTAAAAATGTAAACAATAAATGCTGGAGAAGATGTGAAGAAAAGGGAACCCTCCTCCACTGTTGATGGGAATATAAATTGGTACAGCCTCTATGGAGAACAGTATGGAGGTTCCTTCCCTACGTCCGATGCAGGATACGGCATGCTTGGGGCTGGTACACGGGGATGACCCAGAGAGATGTTGTCGGGAGGGAGGTGGGAGGGGGGTTCATGTTTGGGAACGCATGTACACCCGTGGTGGATTCATGTCAATGTATGGCAAAACCAATACAGAATTGTAAAGTAAAATAAAAAATAAATTAATTAATTAAAAAAAAAGTTAAAGACAAAGTTAGCAATTCTCCTCCTAGGTATGTATATGGAAAAGATGAAAACTATATGCATCATCTTTAACTTCATTACAACTATGTCAAATAGAAATTATTTATTCCATTTCATATTGGGAAAAACAACCTTTCAGGAGTCTAGATAAATTAGACAATCTCTCAAAGGTGCCAAGTGGCAGAATCAGGGTTTGAAGATAGTGTGACTCTTTACTATCCTACTTGCACCTCATTTCCATCAACAGGTTACTTGGCATTTCCAATAACTAAAATAATTAAATGGCAGTAGGACTTTTAGAGTAGTTAATAAAAGTTGTTTTTAAGTTGATCAAACGCATTTTACCCAGTGTCATCAGCAAGATGACTATAAGCTGAGGCATAAAGTCTACTATTTATTGTTAACAAGGAAAGGCTGGTCTCCTGTACTCAGTTTGAGTTACAATGATGGTACCAATATTTCTGCACCCTGGAACTTATCCATTTCTGGTTATTTATCAACACAGTAATGAGATTATTAGCAAATTGCTTTCCTTTCTTCTTTCTTTTTTTTTTCTCTTCTTACCAACTTGATCCATTTGACTTATTCCATTGCTTGAATAGTAAGGAAAATAATGTATTACATGCTAATGATTCTAAATTTACATAAATCATTTCCCTATGTGATTTATAATCCTGAATTAAATATATCTCAAAACACATGGAAAGAAAGTCTATTATATGTGTAGGCAAATTCTAATAATCATGCAATTTATAAGCTAAAAAAAGAAAAAGATTAGATGACCTCAAATCACTCAGAAATGAGTCTTTTCTCTTATTTTTTGCCTCTTTATCAGTCTGTCAATTAGAGAAACCTAGTTTTTTCCCATCTGGAATTACTTTTAGCAATCCATTAATTTTGGGTGAAATAACTAATTCTTTGAAAAAATTGGTTTGATATTTTAAACTAAGAAAAACATGTATAAATATAAATTCACTAATTTATTTATATTCTACAGTGTATTTATGACAGCTCAATAAATTCCAAGCATCATTTTAAAGGCTGGAAATAAGCCAGTGATTAAGAAAGAATATACATATACTTGCTTTTACAGAACTTAGAATCTATGAAGGGAGAAGAGACAGTATAAACAACCAAGTAGTTGAACTATTTGAAACAAGGTAATTTTAGCTGCATTAGGGAGAAAAAAAATCACAGAAAGAATTATGGATGGATGTTTTGTTTTTGTTTTTAAATAATGTGATTAGTAATGCTGTTTCTGAAGCAGTGATATTCGAGCTGTGAAAGCAGGAGGAACAGGAGGAGCCAGCCCTTCAACGATGTGAGCAAGGGGTTCCAGGCATATGAAAGTTAAATAGAAAGGAAACTAATAGTGTTTGGCTTGTATCAGGAAGACCAAGCGCAGTACCATTCATTTGGGTAAATAAACAGTAGATGCAGGCAAGAGCCATATCACCTCAGACTTTACAGATATGATAAGAAGTTTGGACTTCATTCTGGGTAGGTTGGGAAGCCAAGGCAAACATTAAGCAAATGTACATGTGCTAAATCACTTCAGTGTCATGTCCAACTCTTTGCAACCCTATGGACTGTTAGCCACCAGCCTCCTGTGTCCAGGAGATTCTCCAGGCAAGAATACTGGAGTGGGTTGCCATGCCCTTCTTAAGGGGATCTTTCCAACCCAGGGGTCAAACCAGCATCTCTTCTGTTTCCCACATTGGCAGGTGGGTTCTTTACCACTAGCACCACAAATGGATGATATTAAGCTACTTAGATTGCTCTCCATGAAAACAGGGCTCTGCTTTGCTTACCGATATTTCCCAAGCCTCTTTCCCAAGCCTCTTTCCCAAACATTGCCTCATATGGTATATATTCTCAATTAATGTGTGTGAACTGAAAAAAAAAAAAAAAAAAAAACAACCTCATGAAGGTCTGTCTGCCAGTTCTTGGGTAGGGTAAAAGTTGAGTCTTAATGTTCTCTGAGGGAATGAATAAATGAATCATCTGTTTCTTTCTTTTTCTTTTTCTTTTCTTTGGATTCTTATTTTATTTTATTTTTTTTACTTTATTTTACTTTACAATACTGTATTGGTTTTGCCATACATTGACATGAATCCACCACGGGTGTACATGAGTTCCCAAATATGAACCCCTCTCCCACCTCCCTCCCCATAACATCTCTCTGGGTCATCCCCATGCACCATCCCCAAGCATCCTGTATCCTCATCGGACATAGACTGGCGATTCGTTTCTTACATGATAGTATACATGCTTCAATGCCATTCTCCCAAATCATCCCACCCTCTCCCTCTCTCTCAGAGTCCAAAAGTCCACTCTACACATCTGTGTCTCTTTTGCTGTCTCACATACAGGGTCATCATTGCCATCTTTCTAAATTCCATATATATGTGTTAGTATACTGTATTGGTGTTTTTCTTTCTGGCTTACTTCACTCTGTATAATCGGCTCCAGTTTCATCCATCTCATCAGAACTGATTCAAATGTATTCTTTTTAATGGCTGAATAATACTCCATTGTGTATATGTACCACAGCTTTCTTATCCATTCATCTGCTGATGGACATCTAGGTTGTTTCCATGTCCTGGCTATTATAAACAGTGCTGCAATGAACATTGATTCTTCAAGCCAGTGATTCCCCTTAATAGTAATGGTAATCTTGGTGAGAATCATTTAAGTTCATTTGCTATTGAAGTCTTGTAGACTTTTGGTTTGTTTGTTCTCTCTCTGAATTTTTGAATTCCAAAAATCTACCAAAGAAAATAAACTTATTATGGGAGGGTAGATATAATTCATTAGATTTATTTATATCCATCTATGATAAAACTGTTAATAAATATTTGATCACTACAGTAAATATTTGGTAAATTCACAGTGTGCCTCACAGAATTCATTCAGTCTGTCTTCACAATGAATAGTGCAGTGGGTTGCAACAACTGGCAACAAAATACACAGTCTATCAGCTATTGCCCATTTTGTTTTCCATGACAGGTTGTAGACAACGAATCATTGACCTCACTGGACCCAGATCTGTACAAAGTACAGTGGTTACTACTTGACACAAAGTACCTACCTCAGGATTCTAAATTGGATGCTTTTATATATTACATCAAAAATGACTTGAATGGACTTTCTGTGATGTAATGTATTTCTTCTCTGAACTGCAGTGATGAAACTGTTAATAATTATTTGATCACTGTACTAAATACTTGATCAGTTCAGTAAAGAAATATATTATGCAGCAGTAAGTTCATTCAAGGTCTTTTAATTGATGTAATATATAAAAGCATCCAACTGAGAAGCCTAAGGTAGGTACTTCTTTGTGTGAAGCAGTAATCTCTGCACTTTCTGCGGAATTAGATCCAATAAAGTAATGATTCTTTGTCCACATCCTGTCATGGAAAACAAACGGGCAACAGCTGATAGACTGAATTTTCCTGCCAGTTGTTTCAACCCACTGCACTATTCATCATGAAGACAGATGAAATGAATAAATTCAGTGAAGTACATCCACATAGCCATAGATTGGCTGTAACAGAGAGTTACTGTTTATTGACTAGGAATATACTCTTTTAGTCCCTTGTTACTAATAGTGTTTTCTAAGTTATCAATATTCTGTCACTTTCTTCATTTATCTGCTATGAAAAATGAATTCCTTAGAGAGCTTCTAATGATTGCATAAATGAGTAGTTAGTTTTTTTGAATATTGATTAGGCAGTGGACTCAATATCTTTACCAGTGGTAAAATAAAGATGGAACAGCAACTTGTCTTGAAGTGTTAAACAGCAAGAGCAAAGAGGTAGTAGATAAAATAGTTGGGGAACTAGGGGTGCTAGAACTCAGTTAAGAATAAGTTACTATGCTATCATTTATCCTCTTAGGTCTCAGTTTCTCCATCTATAAGGTAAGAGGCCTGAAGTTAATTAACATTAATATTCTGGAGCCATTTGACTTCGAGGGTTAGAAGGCCACTCAAACTTGCTTTAATTAGTAAAGAGGAATTTGTTTGAAGGATGCACGTTTCTCATGGGGGGTCTAAAGTAGAAACTGAAAATTCACCTCTATCTCCTATTGTCTTCTTTTTCCTCGCATATGGTTTTTCTTCTTATGCATTTCTAACACAATTTCTACTGTACTTCTTAAGAAGTATCTGTTCAGTTCAGTTCAGTCGCTCAGTCGTGTCCAACTCTTTTCTTTCCCAGTATCAGGGTTTTTTCAAACGAGTCAGGACTTTGCATCAGGTGGCCAAAATATTGGAGTATCAGCCTCAAAATCAGTGCTACCAGTGAACACCCAGGACTGATTTCCTTTACGATGGACTGGTTGGCTCTCCATGCAGTCCAAGGGACTTTCAAGAGTCTTCTCCAACACCACAGTTCAAAAGCATAAATTCTTCTTGCACTCAGCTTTCTTTATAGTCTAACTCTCACATCCATACATGACCACTGGAAAAACCATAGCCTTGACTAGATGGACCTTTGTTGGCAAAGTAATGTCTCTGCTTTTTAATATGCTGTCTAGGTTGGTCATAACTTTCCTTCCAAGGAGTAAGTGTCTTTTAATTTCATGACTGCAATCACCATCTGCCATGATTTTGGAGCCCAGGAAAATAAAGTCAGTCACTGTTTCCTCATCTATTTGCTGTGAAGTGACGGGACTGGATGCCATGATCTTAGTTTTCTGAATGTTGAGCTTTAAGCCAACTTTTTCACTCTCCTCTTTCATTTTCATCAAGAGACACTTTAGTTCTTCTTCACTTTCTTCCATAAGGGTGGTGTCATCTCCATATCTGAGGTTATTGATGTTTCTCCCTGTAATCTTGATTCCAGCTTGTGCTTCCTCCAGCCGACGTTTCTCATGATGTACTCTGCATATAAGTTGCTTCCCTGGTGGCTCAGAGGTTAAAGCGTCTGTCTCCAATGCAAGAAACCCGGGTTTAATCCCTGGGTTGGGAAGATTCCCTGGAGAAGGAAATGGCAACCCACTCAAGTATGGCAACCCACTCCAGTATTCTTGCCTGTAGAATCCCATGGACAGAGGAGCTTGGTAGGCTACAGTCCACGGGGTCACAAAGAGTCAGACATGACTGAGTGACTTTACTTTCACTTTCAAGCTGGGTGAAAATAGTCTTGATGTACTCCTTTTCCTATTTGGAACCAGTCTGTTGTTCCATGTCCAGTTCTAACTATTGCTTCCTGACCTGCACACAAGTTTTTCAAGAGGCATTTCAGGTGGTCTGGTATTCCCATCTCTAGCAGAATTTTCCACAGTTTATTGTGATTTACACAGTCAAAGGCTTTGGCATAGTCAATAAAGCAGAAATAGATGTTTTTTCTGGAACTCTCTTATTTTCTTGATGATCCAGTGGATGTTGGCAATTTGATCTCTGGTTCCTCTGCCTTTTCTAAAACCAGCTTGAACATCTGGAAGTTCATGGTTCATGTATTGTTAGGGAAACTAAATAGTTAGTCTTATTTAGTCTTCAGAGACAAAGCAAAGCAGGCCTCTGACCATGTTTCTAATCTGCCTAGACACTGCCCTGACTGTGAGTGCCATGACTGCCTACTATGAGTGCAATAATTACAGCAGCATAGATAAGGGCGGAATCCTGAGATTGTTGAGCCCCTAGAGGGGGTCCAGTCAAAAATACCCTATGCTTAACAACATTCCAAGTTTTACAACACAGAACAAGCAGGGTTAACATAATATCAGAGCTGCAATTTGGCTGCAAAGTGATGATGATATATCAGTTTGCAGCCTGGGGATTCTTTTTTTTTTTTTTTTAATTTTTATTTTTACTTTCTTTTACTTTACAATACTGTATTGGTTTTGCCATACATTAACATGAATCCACCATGGGTGTGCATGAGTTCCCAAACATGAACCCCCCTCCCACCTTCCACCCCATATCATCTGTCTGGATCATCCCCATGCACCAGCTCCAAGCATCCTGTATCCTGCATCAAACATAGACTGGCGATTCGTTTCTTACATGATAGTATACATGCTTCAATGCCATTCTCCCAAACCATCCCACCCTCTCCCTCAGAGTCCAAAAGTCCACTCTACACATCTGTGTCTCTTTTGCTGTCTCACATACAGGGTCATCATTACCATCTTTCTAAATTCCATATATATGTGTTAGTATACTGTATTGGTGTTTTTCTTTCTGGCTTACTTCACTCTGTATAATCAGCTCCAGTTTCATCCACTTCATTAGAACTGATTCAAATGTATTCTTTTTAATGGCTGAGTAATACTCCATTGTGTATATGTACCACAGCTTTCTTATCCATTCATCTGCTGATGGACATCTAGGTTGTTTCCATGTCCTGGCTATTATAAACAGTACTGTGATGAACATTGGGGTACATGTGTCTCTTTCAATTCTGGTTTCCTCGGTGTGTATGCCCAGCAGTGGGATTGCTGGGTCATAAGGCAGTTCTATTTGCAATTTTTTTAAAGGAGTCTCCACACTGTTCTCCATAGTGGCTGTACTAGTTTGCATTCCCATCAACACTGTAAGAAGGTTCCCTTTTCTCCACACGCTCTCCAGCATTTATTGCTTGCAGACTTTTGGATTGCAGCCATTCTTACTGGTGTGAAGTGGTACCTCATTGTGGTCTTTATTTGCATTTCTCTGATAATGAATGATGTTGAGTATCTTTTCATGTGTTTGTTAGCCATCCATATGTCTTCTTTGGAGAAATGTCTATTTAGTTCTTTGGCCCATTTTTTGGTTGGGTCGTTTATTTTTCTGGAATTGAGCTGCATATGTTGCTTGTATATTTTTGAGATTAGTTCTTTGTCAGTTGCTTCATTTGCTATTATTTTCTCCCATTCCGAAGGCTGTCTTTTCACCTTGCTTATAGTTTCCTTTCTTGTGCAGAAGCTTTTAATTTTAATTAGATCCCATTTGTTTATTTTTGCTTTTATTTCCAGAATTCTGGGAGGTGGATCATAGAGGATCCTGCTGTGATTTATGTTGGAGAGTGTTTTGTCTGTGTCCTCCTCTAGGAGTTTTATAGTTTCTGGTCTTAACGTTTAGATCTTTAATCCATTTTGAGTTTATTTTTGTGTGTGGTGTTAGAAAGTGATCTAGTTTCATTCTTTTACAAGTGGTTGACCAGTTTTCCCAGCACCACTTGTTAAAGAGATTGTCTTTACTCCATTGTATATTCTTGCCTCCTTTGTCGAAGATAAGGTGTCCATAGGTGTGTGGATTTATCTCTGGACTTTCTATTTTGTTCCATTGATCTATATTTCTGTCTTTGTGCCAGTGCCATACTGTCTTGATGACGGTGGCTTTGTAGTAGATCCTGAAGTCAGGCAAGTTGATTCTTCCAGTTCCATTCTTCTTTCTCAAGATTGCTTTGGCTATTTGAGGTTTTTTGTATTTCCATACAAATCTTGAAATTATTTGTTCTAGTTCTGTGAAAAATACCATTGGTAGCTTGATAGGGATTGCATTGAATCTGTAGATTGCTTTGGCTAGTATACTCATTTTCACTATATTGATTCTTCTGATCCATGAACATGGTATATTTCTCCATCTATTAGTGTCCTCGTTGATTTCTTTCATCAGTGTTCTATAGTTTTCTATATATGGATCTTTAGTTTCTTTAGGTAGATATATTCCTAAGTATTTTATTCTTTTCATTGTAATGGTGAATGGAATTCTTTCCTTAATTTCTTTTTCTACTTTCTCATTATTAGTGTAAAGGAATGCAAGGAATTTCTGTGTGTTGATTTTATATCCTGCAACTTTACTATGTTCATTGATTAGCTCTAGTAATTTTCTGGTGGAGTCTTTAGGGTTTTCTATGTAAAATATCATGTCATCTGCAAACAGTGAGATTTTTACTTCTTCTTTTCCAATTTGGATTCCTTTTACTTCTTTTTCTGCTCTGATTGCTGTGCCCAAAACTTCCAGAACTATGTTGAATAGTAGCGGTGAAAGTGGGCACCCTTGTCTTGTTCCTGACTTCAGGGGAAATGCTTTCAATTTTTCATCATTGAGGATAATGTTTGCTGTGGGTTTGTCATATATAGCTTTTATTATGTTGAGGTATGTTCCTTCTATTCCTGCTTTCTGGAGAGTTTTTATCATAAATGGATATTGAATTTTGTCAAAGGACTTCTCTGCATTTATTGAGATAATCATATAGCTTTTATTTTTCAATTTGTTTGTGTGGTGGATTATATTGATTGATTTGTGGATATTGAAGAATCCTTGCATCCCTGGGATAAAGCCCACTTGGTCATGGTGTATGATCTTTTTAATGTGTTGTTGGATTCTGATTGCCAGAATTTTGTTGAGGATTTTTGCATCTATGTTCATCAGTGATATTGGCCTGTAGTTTTCTTTTTTTGTGGCATCTTTCTCAGGTTTTGGTATTAGGGTGATGGTGGCCTCATAGAATGAGTTTGGAAGTTTACCTTCCTCTGCAATTTTCTGGAAGGCTTTGAGTAGGATAGGTGTTAGCTCTTCTCTAAATTTTTGGTAGAATTCAGCTGTGAAGCCGTCTGGACCTGGGCTTTTGTTTGCTGGAAGATTGCTGATTACAGTTTCAATTTCCATGCTTGTGATGGGTCTGTTAAGATTTTCTATTTCTTCCTGGTTCAGTTTTGGAAAGTTGTACTTTTCTAAGAATTTGTCCATTTCTTTCAGGTTGTCCATTTTATTGGCATATAATTGCTAAGAGTAGTCCCTTATGATCCTTTGTATTTCTGTGTTGTCTGTTGTGATCTCTCCATTTTCATTTCTAATTTTATTGATTTGATTTTTCTCTCTTTGCTTCTTGATGAGTCTGGCTAATGGTTTGTCAATTTTGTTATCCTTTCAAAGAACCAGCTTTTGACTTTGTTGATTTTTGCTATGGTCTCTTTTGTTTCTTTTGCATTTATTTCTGCCCTAATTTTAAAGATTTTTTTTCCTTCTACTAAGTCTGGGGTTCTCGATTTCTTCCTTTTCTAGTTTCTTTAGGTGTAGAGTTAGGTTATTTATTTGACTTTTTTCTTGTTTCTTGAGGTATGCCTGTATTGCTATGAACTTTCCTCTTAGCATTGCTTTTATAGTGTCCCACAGGTTTTGGATTGTTGTGTTTTCACTTTCATTTGTTTCTATGCATATTTTTATTTCTTGTTTGATTTCTTCTGTGATTTGTTGGTTATTCAGAAGCGTGTTGTTCAGCCTCCATATGTTGGAATTTTTAATAGTTTTTCTCCTGTAATTGAGATCTAATCTTAATGCGTTATGGTCAGAAAAGATGCTTGGAATGATTTCGATTTTTTTGAATTTATCAAGGTTAGATTTATGGCCCAGGATGTCATCTATCCTGGAGAAGGTTCTGTGAGCACTTGAGAAAAAGGTGAAATTCATTGTTTTGGGGTGAAATGTCCTATAGATATCAATTAGGTCTAACTGGTCTACTGTATCATTTAAAGTTTGTGTTTCTTTGTTAATTTTCTGTTTAGTTGATCTGTCCATAGGTGTGAGTGGGGTATTAAAGTCTCCCACTATTATTGTGTTATTGTTAATTTTCCCCTTTCATACTTGTTAGCATTTGTCTTACATATTGTGGTGCTCCTATGTTGGGTGCATATATATTTATAATTGTTATATCTTCTTCTTGGATTGATCCTTTGATCATTATGTAGTGGCCTTCTTTGTCTCTTTTCACAGCCTTTGTTTTAAAGTCTATTTTATTGGATATGAGTATTGCCACTCCTCCTTTCTTTTGGTCTCTATTTGCGTGATATATCTTTTTCCAGCCCTTCACTTTCAGTCTGTATGTGTCCCTTGTTTTGAGGTGGGTCTCTTGTACGCAGCATATATAGGGGTCTTGCTTTTGTTTCCATTCAGCCAGTCTTTGCCTTTTGGTTGGGGCATTCAACTCATTTACATTTAAGGTAATTATTCATAAGTATGATCACATTGCCATTTACTTTATTGCTTTGGATTCGGGTTTATACACCCTTTTTGTGTTTCCTGTCTAGAGCTAGAGAATATCCTTTAGCATTTGTTGGAGAGCTGGTTTGGGGGTGCTGAATTCTTTCAGCTGTTGCTTGTCTGTAAAGCTTTTGATTTCTCCTTCATATTTGAATGAGATCCTTGCTGGGTACAGTAATCTGGGCTATAGGTTATTTTCTTTTATCACTTTAAGTATGTCTTGCCATTCCCTCCTGGCCTGAAGAGTTTCTATTGAAAGATCAGCTGTTATCCTCTTGGGAGTCCCCTTGTGTGTTATTTGTTGTTTTTCCCTTGCTGCTTTTAATATTTGTTCTTTGTGTTTGATCTTTGTTAATTTGACTAATATGTGTCTTGGGGTGTTTTGCCTTGGGTTTATCCTATTTGGAACTCTCTGGGTTTCTTGGACTTGGGTGATTATTTCCTTCCCCATTTTAGGGAAGTTTTCAACTATTATCTCCTCAAGGATTTTCTCATGGTCTTTCTTTTTGTCTTCTTCTTCAGGGACTCCTATAATTCAAATGTTGGAGCATTTCATATTGTCCTGGAGGTCTCTGAGATTGTCCTCATTTCTTTTAATTCTTTTTTTTTCTTTTTTCCTCTGTGATTCATTTATTTCTACCATTCTATCTTCTATTTCACTAATCCTATCTTCTGCCTCCGTTATTCTACTATTTGTTGCCTTCAGAGTATTTCTGATCTCATTTATTGCATTATTCATTATATATTGACTCTTTTTTATTTCTTCTAGGTCCTTCTTAAACCTTTCTTGCATCGTCTCAATCCTTGTCTCCAGGCTATTTATCTGTGATTCCATTTTGATTTCAAGATTTTGGATCATTTTCACTATCAATATTTGGAATTCTTTCTCAGGTAGATTCCCTATCTCTTCCTCTTTTGTTTGGTTTAGTGGGCATTTCTCCTGTTCCTTTACCTGCTGAGTATTCCTCTGTCTCTTCATCTTGGTTATATTGCTACGTTTGGGGTGGCCTTTCTATATTCTGGGAATTTGTGGAGTTCTCTTTATTGTGGAGCTTCCTCACTGTGGGTGGTGTTGTATCAGTGGCTTGTCAAGGTTTCTTGGTTAGGGAGGCTTGTGTTGGAGTTCTGGTGGGTGGAGCTGGTGGGAGGATTTCTTCTCTCTGGAGTTCAATGGAGTGACCAGTAATGGGTTATGAGACATCAGTGGTTTGGAGTAACTTTGAGCTGCCTGTATATTGAAGCCCAGGGGTGTGTTCCTGTGTTGCTGGAGAATTTGCGTGTTATGTCTTGCTCTGGAACTTGTTGGCCCTTGGGTGGTGTTTGGTTTCAGTGTAGGTATGGAGGCATTTGATAAGCTCCTGTTGATTAATGTTCCCTGGATTCAGGAGTTCTCTGATGTTCTCAGGATTTGGACTTAAGCCTCCTGCTTCTGGTTTTCAGTTTTATTTTTACAGTAGCCTCAAGACTTCTCCATCTATACAGCACTGATGATAAAACATCTAGGTTAAAGATGAAAAGTTTCTCCACATTGAGGGACACCCAGAGAGGTTCACTGAGTTACATGGAGAAGAGAAGAGGGATGGGGTAGTTAGAGGTGACTGGAATGAGATGCAGTGAGATCAAAAGAGGAGAGAGTAAGTTAGCCAGTAATCACTTCCTTATGTGTGCTTCACAGTCTGGACAGCTCAGAGGTTTTCACGGAGTTATACAGGGAAGAGGAGAGGGAGGAAGTAGACTGAGGTGGCCAGGAGGATAAAAGAGGGAAATGAAAAGGAGAGAGACAGATCCAGCCAGTAACCAGTTCCTTAGGTGTTCTCCACCGTCTGGAACACACAGAGATTCCCACAGTTGGGTAGAGAAGAGAAGGGGGAGGGGAGAGACAGAGGCTACCTGGTGGAGAAAAAGGAGTGTCCAAAGGAGGAGAGTGGTCAAGGTAGTAATCTTGCTCTCAGGTAAAATTGGGTAGTGAAGTTTGGGTTTTTAAATGTACAAAATTGACAACAAAAACCAAAAAGCAAAGATTAAAAATCTAGAGTAGAGGTTGGATTTTCAAAAATACAATATTAAAGAAAAGAAGAAGAAAAAAAAAGCCACAAGAATTATTAAAAAACAACAACCACACATAGACTATATATGGCGTTTGCTTTAAAAAAATAGGGTCTTTTTTTTTTTTTTTTGAAAAGTAATAATAGGTTATAGAAATAAAAATTAAAGGAGAAATAGAGGACTTAACAATTTTAAAAAGTAAAAAAAAATGATCTTAAAAATAGTAAAGATATATCTAGCCCTTTCTCTGGCGTTGTGGGCAGTGTGGGGTCACTTCCAAGGCAGTTCCCTGTGTTTAACTTCTTCTGTTTGCTGGTCTCTTCAGTGTCTGATTTCAGCCCTGACACAAGGGGGGCGGTTGGACACTTTTTTTTTTTTTTTTTTTAGGCTCACTTGTTCAGTCGCACTGTGGGGAAGGAGGGATGCTGCAAACAAATAACACTGTCGTGTGCATGCAGTGTCTCAGCCCCTCTGGGCCTGCCCCTGCTCGCGGCGCACAAACTGCTCAGGCTCTACGTTGCTCTGCTGGGAACCATCTGAGGCCGGCTCTCGGCTGCAAGCACCTCCCCGGTCTAAGCCGCTCAGGTTCGGCACTCAGGTAGCCCTCAGAGGCGCAGATTTGGTTGGGACTGCGTTTTGTGCCCTTCCCAGATCCGAATAGCTCAGGTGTTTGGCGAGTATCGTCGCTGCAACTTATCACCTTTCCTGTCTCTGCTGCTCAGTTTTCTGGGTGTACTGCTGGTGCCCCTTGTGAGGTAGATGGTGACTGTCCAGAACCCCCAGAAGTCTTAGCAAAGAAGCCTGCTTGCAGTTTGGTAGGTAAAGACTCTCCAGGGCTGCAATTGCCCCCTTCCAGCCCTTTCGGCTCTGGCTGCCTGTCCCCAGCGGGGGATGGTCTGCAGCCGACTATTTCTGGTCCGTCCTTTGTTCTGTGCGTGGTCCTAGTGGTGTCTTATGTTTGAGCTTTTCATGTGGTAGCTATCCCACAGTCTGGTTTGCTAGCCCAAGTTAGTTTGTTCTGGTTATGCACAGGGCGTTTCTGCCCAATTCTTAAAAAGCACTGCAGCCCGCGCCTCCCGTGCCTCCCTGCCCTACCCCCACTTGCTAGTGGCGGATGCAGGCGTCTGCACTGCTTTTCTGCTGGGGGAGTTACTGTTGGGCTTGTAATCTGTTGGTTTTAATTATTTATTTATTTTTCCTTCCTGTTATGTTGCCCTCTGTGCTTCCAAGGCTCGCCACAGACTCGGCAGGGAGAGTGTTTCCTGGTGTTTGGAAACCTCTCTTCTTAAGATTCCCTTCCTGGGACGGAGCTCCCTCCCCACCTCCTTTGTCTCTTTTTTCATCTTTTATATTTTTTCCTACCTGTTTTTGAAGACAATGATCTGCTTTTCTGGGTGTCTGATGTCCTCTGCCAGCATTCAGAAGTTGTTTTGTGGAGTTTGCTCAGTGTTGAAATGTTCTTTTGATGAATTTGTGAGGGAGAAAGTGGTCTCCCCGTCCTATTCCTCTGCCATCTTAGGACCACCCCCCAGCCTGGGGATTCTAAACAGGAACCCAGGGACTGCAATCTGAAGTCTCAACCATGGGGCAGAAGCGCTTCCTGGGAATTTTTCCCAATTGGGACTCCAGATGTGCTGTGTTCCAGAACTTCCCAGCAATGTTTAAATCTAGATATTGGTCAAAACCTGTAAAGTAAAAATTAAAAATAAATAAATTAATTAAAAAAAAAAAAAAACCCAACTTGGTTATGCTGCTGCTCTGCTGCTTCTATTTCTCTTTTCTTTTAATGTTAGTATATTGAAGGTAAGCTAGATAATTCTCTAATAAACATTAGTCAGTACAGTTCAGTTGCTCAGTCGTGTCCATGGACTGAAGCACGCAAGGCTTCCCTGTCCAACACCAACTCCCAGAGCTTACTCAAACTCATGTCCGTCAAGTCAGTGATGCCATCAAACCATCTCATCCTCTGTCTTCCCCTTCTCCTCCTGCCTTCAGCCTTTCTCAGCATCAGGGTCTTTTCCAATGGGTCAGTTCTTCACATCAGGTGGCCAAAGTATTGTAGTTTCAGCATCAGTCCTTCCAATGAATATTCAGGACTCATTTCCTTTAGGATTGACTGGTTGGATCTCCTTACAGCCCAAGGGACTCTCAAGTGTCTTCTCCTATACTGCAATTCAAAAGCATCAATTTTTCAGTGCTTAGCTTTCTTTATAGTCCAACTCTCACATCCATACATGACTACTGGAAAAACCAAAGCTTTGATGAGATGGACCTTTGTTGGCAAAGTGATGTCTCTGTTTTTTAATATCCTGTCTAGGTTGGTCATAGCTTTTCTTCCAAGGAGCAAGCATCTTTTAATTCCATGGCTGCAATCACCATCTGCAGTGATTTTGGAGCCCAGAAAAATAAAGTCAGCCACTGTTTCCCCATCTATTTGCCATGAAGTGATGGGACCAGATGCCGTGATCTTTGTTTTCTGAATGTTGAGTTTTAAGCCAACTTTTTCACTCTCTTCTTTCACTTTCAAGACGCTCTTTAGTTCTTCTTCAATTTCTGCCATAAAGGTGGTGTCATCTCTGTATCTGGGGTTGTCAATACTTCTCCTGGAAACTTGATTCCAGCTTGTGCTTCATCCAACCCAGCATTTTGCATAATGTACTCTGCACATAAGTTAAATAAGCTGGGTGACAATATACAACCTTGAAGTACTCCTTTCCTGATTTGGAACCAGTCTGTTGTTCCATGTCCAGTTCTAGCTGTTGTTTCTTGACCTGCATACAGATTTCTCAGGAAGCAGGTCAGGTGGTCTTGTATTCCAATCTCTTTAAGAATTTTCCACAGTTTTTTGTGATCCACACAATGAAAGGCCATAGTCAATAAAGCAGAATTATATGTTTTTTTTCTGGAACTCTCTTGCTTTTTGGATGATCCAATAAATGTTGGAAATATTGGCATTATTTGTTTATATATAATGAGTGACTTATTTTGTTGACAAATCCTTTGAACTTGAGATGAAAGTGAAAACTTTTTCTTTAAAACAGTGTCTCTAGCTCCAGTTCTGTATAATCTTCCAGGTGACGTGTCTATAAATATCACTTAGAATCTTGGTATTCTAATTACAAATTTCTAGAGGGAAATTAGCTTTGACTCAGTTTCAACTCAGATATCCAGTCTTGGTCCAATTAACTGTGACCTGGTCAATCAATCCAAGGTCCAGGACCTACAGACAGAGCAGAATAACTCAAGTACTAAGGTTCATTAAGTTAAAAGGTCAAGTATTAAGGTTTACTAGGTTAACAGTTTCACCACAGTTCTCTTATAACTCTATTGCTATGCATAAACTGATATTTTTCTGCTTAGATTGTTTACATGGATCAAAAAAAAGTATTGAAATAACCAGTGTTTCTCAGGCAACAAGTAACAAGGATTTGGACCAAAAACACACATGAAGACAGCATTGTCAGTAGACATTCTCAGCAGAAATTATTTTCTCCTTCCACTGCCTGCAAGAGTCAAGAGAAGTATGCCTTTTTAGAAAGGGGATATAATCTTTGATGTCCTAGGTTTTTTATTTTTATTTTTTTCCCCTGGAGTCTTCTGTTGTGTTTTCACTTTGACAAACTCTCAAATGTATCTCTTGTTCCTCATGCTTCATGAAGTTAAGAAGTCATAAACTCAACATATACAGAGAAACTCACAGGTTGAGAGGTAATTGTCCTTCACTTACCTCTGGGAATTACTAGTTTCACTAAGTTTGAGGTCTCTGCAGTTTCCTTACTTGTCCAGTTATTTCTGCTTAGAAGTTTGCTCAGGGTCTTCAATCTGTCAGCCTAGTAGAAAATGATATTTCAGGCCAGAGATTTATCCCTAAACTTAAACCATTTAATGTAATTTTTAAAAGAGGATCTCAGGTTCCCATAGTAACTTCATAGGAAGTACATGGCATTGTCATTTATTCTTATAGATATTATGCGTTTGGCATTACTTTGGAAATATCAAATAAAAAGATTATTTAGTCTTGTAGTCTTTCCAAAAGAAAATGGAAAGAGCTCAGTTTCCTAGTACATGGTCTACTCTCTTGGTTCTCTCCAGGGAAAAGCATCATTACACTGTAGTGTTTATTGTTTACTTGCATACCATCAGAAAATAGAAAAAGGAAATATTTAGATGAGATAAACATGTTGTTTCTATATACTTCATTTTCATCAGGTTTGACGCCCACATTTGCTCTTGTGGCTCCTGCTTGCCTGTTTTAAGCCAGTTTGCTTCTGAAAACATAACTAATGATAGCGGTATGTGCAATTTTCAGGTTCTAAACCGGCTAATATGCACATACTTCATCAGACCTCTTTGTAATATTTGGATTAAAGTCATGAAAATGAAAGAGAAAGCAATGGTGGGAGAAATTTGCAGGCCGTAAAATCAGAACTAACAAATGCTAATCAGCTGTATAAGTTAATTGGATTTTGAAAAGAACCAAAATGAGGATGTTGAAAGTAGATTAAGTTCAGACTTAATCAGGCTAATATTAATTCCAACCAATTTACCTAATAATTTAGCCCCTCTCTTCTTTGAGCTTGGCATCTCTGCTTATATCTGGAAGATCTTCAGAATGGCAGCATACGGTGCAGTCATTTGTAAGTTGCAGCTGTAAATTAGAGCTGTTTCTCTGTGGTTTGGGCAAGAACAGTTTAACTATTTCTAGAATCTGACAAAATGGTAAACAGAGCAAGGGCTGAACTTGAACGTACAAGATCTGAAGTACATGTCCAACTTGCCACGTAACTGAAAACTGAGAATGGTTAAATACAATGTCTTTCCTACAGCTTTTGCCAAATATCCCAACCCATTATACTCACAGCTTCCCTTATGGTTCAGTTGATAAAGAATCCACCTACAATGAAGGAGACCTGAGTTTGATCCCTGGGTTGGGAAAATACCCTGGAGAAGGGAATGGCTACCCACTTCAGTATTCCAGCCTGGAAGAAGTCCAGACTTCACGTATAATCCATGGGGTCACAAAGAGTTGGACACGATTGAGAGACTTTCACACTTATGCTCACAGCAACCTCCAACAGTCATTTGGCTTGACAGGCACGTCTCTCCATCCCACTCCATACACATCCACCCTTAGACACATTCATTCTTTATGTCTTCTTCTTCCACCTAACATCAGATCTTTCTCTCCTATGGTTCATAATCTTGGAATTTCACCCTTTGAACTAAACAACTGAATGACTGAAAAGCTTCAAAGTGTTTTGTCTTAAATAATAAGGCCATTGTCCATTAAAACACTTGTATTATTGTATTTTTCAGTCAGAACATCAAACCAAAGAATATCATAAAGGGATTTTACAACTCAAAGAAGCCACTAGATTTACTCACCGTATCATCAAGTGAAATCTGTACAGAAATTCATAGAATTTCCCTTGAAACTGAAAGAGCCTCCTTGATAATGTGCATTTCATTTTATACACAAAAATATGATATATTACATACAAATTATTCAAATGGTAGAATTTTGCTACTTGAGAGAACACTTCAGTAAAATAGGAAACTCACTTATGTGTATAATTCAGCCCTCAGTGATATTTAGAGATTTGAGCCAAACGAGCCAAATGACTGTTGGAGGTTGCTGTGAGCATAAGTGTGAAAGTCTCTCAGTCGTGTCCAACTCTTTGTGACCCCATGGATTATACGTGAAGTCTGGACTTCTTCCAGGCTGGAATACTGAAGTGGGTAGCCATTCCCTCTCCAGGGTATTTTCCCAACCCAGGGATCAAACTCAGGTCTCCTTCATTGTAGGCGGATTCTTTATCAGCTGAACCATAAGGGAAGCTGTGAGTACAATGGGTTGGGATATGTGGCAAACCTCTAAAACCACCATGTATCTGCAGGAGAGAATGTGAATAGGAGATAGAGACTGAGGCCCTAGAGTTATAGCCTAAGAGAGTTATAAGACTTCCCTTGTGGCTCAGCTGGTATAGAATCTGCCTGCAATGTGGGAAACCTGGGTTAGATCCATGGGTTGGGAAGATCTCTGGAGAAGGGACTGGCTACCCACTCCAGTATTCTGGCCTGGAGAATTCCATGGACTATATAGTCTATGGGGTCACAAAGAACTGAACATGACTGAGCAGATTTCACTTTCACTTCACTTCATATATCTGCAGGAGAGGATGTAAGATGGAGATAGAGTCTGAGGCCCTAGAGTTATGTTTAAGAGGAAAGAAAAAAAACTATTTTCCTAGTCTCATAGTTGGGACCAAGTCCTCATGCATGATTCTGACAATGGAATAAATTCAGGGTTAATACTCAGTTTCATATCAAATTAATTATTCCAGGTTTTCTTCCTGGCAAAGATTGTTTAGTCTATCTGTTTAATTTTGAAAGATTAAATTTATAGTAAATAATTTTTATCTAACAAACAAAATTCAAATAGATCTTGAAATCCATTAAGATTTCTGGTGTCCCATAATTTGGAGGTTTTGGCTAATGTAAACTCAAATTAGAAAAAGACCTGCAAAGTAATCTCATATATGCTGCATATGATTGCTTCTTATCATGGAATATTAAGCCCAAGACTTCCACTATTAAAATTCTATTTGATTAAATTATAAGGTGGCTTACATATGGACAAGTGGAAGGTAAAGGAATTTTGCACTGAGAGAATTTTCTAGCTATGTAATATTTTAAATAATCATTCTTCTTAACTGTAGCTTACTCCAGAGTTTTTCAATCAATAATCAATTTTTTTTTGTCTTTATTTTTATTTTTTTTTTACTTTACAGTATTGTATTGGTTTTGCCATACATCAACATGAATCAGTTTATTAAGCACTTAGTGTCAAGATGTGAAAGAAATAATCTACAAATAGTAACAGCAGATTAGAACAGTCAATAATTAGAACTAAATGGTTTACTTTACATGGTAAGTATTAAAAGAGATTAGAGAGGAAATATACAAAAACTAGAAAAGACAGAAAATCTTTGCTCATGGAGTGAAATTGCAACTGGCCATAATTTAACTTGTTTTAAGAGAAAGAAAGGACATTTCAGTTAAGGTAGCTGTTTCTCGGAAGTGAATTGGGTATGATTACAACCATACAGCTAGCCAAAATCTGAAGTTGCAAAGCTGGCATTATGCTGCAGAGGTCTCAAGTCTAACGTCTTATTTCCTGGTGGCCAACAGCACAGATTCAAATTTACATGTAAGTTATAGGTCTATCAGTTTGTGGTTGTGTGAACTAAGTATTTATGTAATTTTTCTCTCCCATAGCTTTCCAGTATGGAAATGGAAGAACACAATTATTTACCATATGGGAGTCTAAAAAGAGATAAAGTGGTGATTTAAAAATAAATCCACAAACAAAGCAAACAAAAATATTTGCATGATGCTAGGTATATGGTATGTGGCTTTATTCCACTACTCTTGTTTCAAAAGTTTACTGATGATCCTAATTTTACATGGAGAAGATAAGCTTCTATAGTGTATCTATTGTGACATTATAAATTCTACCATTAAAAATGTATAAACCACTCTTTATAATGTCACATCACATAACAGAAGGCATCATCCCCATTCTTATATATTTTATAAATTCATTTTTTTATCAAGCATGTTCTACCTCTACCATTTAACATGGCTTCTTTTCATGTTGGTGAGTATAAACTGGTTGAACCATAAAATACCCTTTCTGCTGTCTTTGGGGACTTCCTTGGTAGCATTACCTGAGAAGCATTCAGTTCAGTTCAGTTCAGTCACTCAGTCGTGTCCGACTCTTTGAAACCCCATGGACTGCAGCACACCGGGCCTCCTTGTCCATCACCTACTCCTGGAGTTTGCTCAAACTCATGTCCATTGAGTCAGTAATGCCATCCAACCATCTCATCCTCTGTCGACCCCTTCTCCTCCAGCCCTCAATCTTTCCCAGCATCAGGGTCTTTTTACATGAGTCAGCTCTTCACATCAGGTGGCCAAAGTATTGGAGTTTCAGCTTCAACATTAGTCCTTCAAATGAACATTCAGGACTGATTTCCTTTAGGATGAACTGGTTAGATCTCCTTGCAATCCAAGGGACTCTCAAGAGTCTTCTCCAATAACACGGTTCAAGAGCATCAATTCTTTGGCTCTCAGCTTTCTTTATAGTTCAACTCTCACATCCATATGTGACTACTGGAAAAACCATAGCCTTGACTAGACAGACCTTTGTTGGCAAAGTAATGTTTCTGCTGTGTCTGTCCAGGTTGGTCATAACTTTTCTTTCAAAAGTAAGCATCTTTTAATTTCATAGGTGCAGTCACCATCTACAGTGATTTTGGAGCTCTCCCCCCACCCCCAAAAAATAGTCTGGACACTGTTTCCACTGTTTCTCCATTTACTTGCTATGAAAAGTGTAATCACATCTATATTTTAGTTGTATATACTGCATTTCTGTATTTTTTTTTAAAAAAATATATCCATTTCCCACAGTGAAGCTTCCCTTGTGGCTCAAATGATAAAAAATCTGCCTACAATTCAGGAGACCTGAGTTCAATCCCTGGGTAGGGAAGATCCCCTGGAGTAGGAAATGGCAACCTACTCCAATGCTGTTGCCTGGAGAATTCCATGGACAGAGGAGCCTGGCACGCTGTAGTCCATAAGATTGCAAAGAGTCAGACATGACTTTCTTTTAACTTTCATTTCCCACTGTAGATCTCATTTACTAATATGCTGTTCAATTAGCTCCTGAGTTTTTTCCTACCTGGCATTCACTAATCCAATTTTACTCAAAATTCCATCTCATTGCCCAGATAATTAAAACCTGGAGTCATTCTTAACTATTATCTTTTATTTAGATCCATATCTGATCCATCAAAAAGAAAATATAGCTGATTGCACCTTCAGTACAACTGCAGTATCTACTCACTTTCCCTCCATCTCCTCTGCATCCATCCTGGTCCTGGCCATCACTGTCTCTCCTCTGTTGATAGTACAATAGCCTCAAAACACATTGCCCTCTTCCTGTCCTTGACTTCAGAGGATCTATTCCAAGGAGTACAAAACAGATCTATTTAAATTCAAAGTTATAATAGCTAGAACATAGAAGTAACTTAGATGTCCATCAATAGATGGATGGATAAAGATGTGGTACATATATACAATGGAGTATTACCCAGCCATAAAAGAGAACACATATGAATTAGTTGAACTGAAGTGGAAGAAACTAGAGCTTATTATACAAAGTGAAGTCAGAATGAGAAAAACAAATATTGCATATTAATGTGTATATATATGAAATCTAGAAAAATGGTACTGATGAACCTATTTGCAGGGCAGGAATAGAGATGCAGACATAGAGAAAGGACTTGTGAACACAGCAGGAAAAGAAGAGGGTGGGATGAATTGAGAAAGTAGCATTGACATATATATATTACCATGTGTAAAATAGACAGCTGGTAGGAATTTTCTATATAACACAGGGAGCCCAGCCTGGCACATTGTGATGACTTAGAGGGGTGGAATGTGGGGGGCAGAAGGAAGGCTCAAGAGGGAGGGGATATATGTGTATAGCTATGTCTGATTTGCATCACTGTAGGGCAGAAACCGACACAGTAATGTTTAAAAAAAAAAATCCTTCAATTAAAATAAATACATGTATAAAAATGCAATGTTACATAGATATTCTTTTATTCTCCACAAATGGCCACTCTTTCCACTCAGTGAAAACAGAAGTACTTTAAGGCCTTACTTGATCTTCTCCTGCATTATGACTTTGATTTCTATTGTAAATGAAAGTTGTATATCCTGTGTATGGTTTGCTCCACTCAAACCCGGCAGGTTTCCTTACTGTTCTTTAAACATGGTAATACTGTTCATACCTTACAGAAAGTTTTCAAATTTTCTTCTTCATCTGATGGCTCTTTTTATAAATACTCGTTTGATATCTTCACCATCTTTAAGCAAAATTCTCAGTTTTTCAGAGGCCTACCTTTAAAACCCCTTGCCACTTTATTTAACTCTACAACCTGTGTCCAAGTCACTTTATCCAATTCAACATTACTGATATGAAGCATGTTGTATTTTTACCTTTCTTTCTCAATACAAGTATAACGTATATAATGTGAGATCACATTACCTGCATCCTGAGAAACGTGTATGCAGGTCAAGAAACAACAGTTAGAAACAGACATACAACAATGGACTGGTTCAAAATTGGAAAAGGAGTATGTCAAGGCTGTATATTGTCAGCCTGCTTATTCAACCTATATGCAAAGAACATCATGTGAAATGTCAGACCAGATGTAGCTAAAGCTGGAGTCAAGATTGCCAGAAGAAATATCAATAACCTCAGATATGTAGATGACACCACCCAAATGGCAGAAAGCTAAGAGGAACTAAAGAGCCTCTTGATGAAGGTGAAAGAGGAGAGGGTAAAAGCTGGTTTAAAATTGAACATTCAGAAAACTAAGATCATGGCATCCAGTCCCATCACTTCATGGGAAATAGATGGGGAAAAAAGGGAAACAATGACAGACCTTATTTTGAGGGGCTCCAAAATCACTGTTGACAATGACTATAGTCATGAAATTAAAAGGCTCTTGCTCCTTGAAAAGAAAGTTATGACAAACTTAGAAAGCGTATTAAAAAGCAGGGATGTTACTTTGCCAACAAAAGTCCATCTAGTCAAAGCTTTGGTTTTTCCAGTAGTCATGTAAGGATGTGAGAGTTGGACTATAAAGAAGGCTATGTGCTGAAAAATTAATGTTTTAAAACAATGGTGCTGGAGAAGACTCTTGAGAGTCTCTTAGACAGCAAGGAGATAAAACCAGTCAATCCCAAAATAAATAAGTCGTGAATTTTAATTGGAAGGACCAATGCTGAAGCTGAAACTCCAATACTTTAGCCACCTGATGCAAAGAGCTGACTCATAGGAAAAGACCATGATGCTGGCAAAGATTGAAAGCAGGAGGAGAAGGGAAGACAGAAGATGAGATATTTGGATGGTATCACCGATTCAATGGACATGAGTTTGAGCAAACTCTGGGAGATAGTGAAGGACATGTGCTGTAGTCCAGAGGGTCACATAGAGTTGGACACGACTGAGTGATTGAACAACAATAACAATATAATTATACATATATGTGTATAATTTATAATTTTGTTTGTCTTTTTTCATAGATTAGGCAAACTATCTGGAATAGTTCTTGGTACATAATAAGCACTCAAAAGTATTTCGTGAGTGAATGAAAGAATGAATTGTGATTATGATTATGTGGTGATTGTTGCTGAGAGAAAGCATAAAGTACTCTGGGAGTAGCTAACAGAAAAATCTAATGAAGTCTATCAAAGTCAGGAAATGCTTACTAAGAAAAATAGTATTTAATCATAAGTCTGAAGGAAGAGTAAGAATTAGCTACAGGTAGAGACTGAATGTATGAAACAGTTAAAACAGGAAAACACATTTGTTGGTCCTAAGGCAGGAAGAAGGAAATGGCAACCCACTCCAGTGTTCTTACCTGGAGAATCCCAGGGATGGGGGAGCCTGATGGGCTGTCATCTCTAGGGTCACAGAGTCGGACATGACTGAAGCGACTTAGCAGCAGCAAGGCAGGAAGAAGCATGACCTGATGTTTGAGAAATTTCAGGAAAAGCATATGGCTGATGCTAATAAGGAGTAACTAGTGATGTCCCTGAAAATTTAGCTCATTACTTCCCCAAGTATTCTATTTTGAACAAATGCATTTTTTATTTAGCATTATCAGAAACTGGAAATCAGCCAGTGACATTCTGGAGGCTTCCAGATAGTTTTGTTACTGAACAAGGAGTTGCATATATCAGGGTCTGTGAACCTATGTTGTCCAAAGAGTGTGTGAAGCATAAAAAACAACTATGAGACTATTCAGTGATTCATGTAACATAAGAAAATGACCTAGACAAAGGTAGAGTTTCTGCGGATGGATAGAAAGGAGTAGATGGTATACATTCTGAAATAAAAACCATAGAGCTTAGAGATTGATTGGACTGTAACATTTGGTCTGGCTCTTGGAATGTTGGATGTTAGAGATTCCACTTCTATAATGTTTTCGTCAGCTTTACTAAAGGATTAGTTTGTTGTTTTTTCCTCCTAGGAAAGATATTGATCAAATTATGAGAGATTATATACCATAGAGTTTAAGATTACAGGTTTCATTAAAGGTAGACCCTTATACTGAATTTGCCACTCACACAAGACCTTTGTAAGGTTGGTGGTTTAGATGCTAAGTCACGTCCGGCTTTTGTGAACCCATTGACTGTAGCCAGCCAGGCTCCTCTGTCGATGGGATTTCTCAGGCAGGGACACTGGAGTGGGTTCCCATTTCCTTCTCAAGGGGATCTTCTTGACCCTGGGATCAAACTCAGGTCTCCTGAATTGCAGGTGCTCTCCTGTATTGCAGGTGAATTCTTTACCAACTGAACCACCAGGGAAGCCCGTTTCTCCACTAAGTTTCTGTTTCATTATCAGTGAAATGAAGAAGATAATGCCCTCATGGGATTGCTGTGACTATTAATTTAGATGATATATATTAATTGGATAACTTCATGTTAGCCACTTAGTAAATGCAGAAGATGTAGAAACTATTATGTTATTAAGAATTTACACAGTTTCCTCAGCATTGTCATAAATTTCCAGGATGCATGAAGGCCACTTATTTTTTAAACCTAGCATGATATCAAAACACTGTCTTGTATTTAAGGGGATTAAATTTATGTAGAGTTGAAGTAAATATAAGTGGATGAACTCTAGTGATCTGGAGTAAAATTATGCAGCAAGTTTTAACTTACTCAGCATTGCTATCTATTCTTGCCTTAGTTCACTGCTGTTTTTTACTTCAGGGAGATTTCCATCAGTGACCAATAATTTTCTTTATGCTCTACATATGGACAACATATGGACTCTCAAGCATATTTAATACAGATCTGTCTTCAGAAGACTCATGCCAAGTTATTAACAGCTAATAATGTTCATTTACAATTTATTTGGGAGATAATTTAAATACATGTGCTTTAAGTCAGAGGCCTGCCTTATGTTGAGTATTTTGAGGAGTGTTGAGTATTTGGGGGAAAGAATTTCAAACGGTTGAGTTCCTTGCTTACAGGAAGATAGGATAAATTCTCCTATGCTTTTAAAATTTTAAATAACTTAAGTCCCAACAATATTAAATAACCTTCCCATATCAGATAGGTGGTAAGGGACTAGATGATTTGTATGGTGTCTTTTGGCTTCTATTTACAATACAGCATAGAGCTCTACACCTGATGCTAAGGCTGAAAAAATCCAAGAATGGACCCCTAAGTAGTATGAAGAAAATGTGTCAGTGGTACCCTTAGCCAGTCTAATAATGAAAGTTTTTAAGCAGAGGGACTTGCCCATTGATGTGGATCTCTTTGAATAAAAAGCCTGTCATGGGTTTCTCACAGCCACCAATACAGTCTAAAAAGCCTATTAGATTTTTTTTTTCTTTTTAATGTCTGATTATAAAACTTTGAAATATAATGCTACAGCATGAAAACTCTGACATAGCCTTAACTACTGTAAAACTAACAGGCAAAGCTATAATAATTTCAGCTTTATGATATAATCTGAAATTGAATTACTCTCATTTCATGGCAAAGTCAATATTCCTAATGGATTAGAAATATGAATGATAAAAGTATTGTTGAATTCATAAGTGGGGAATCATATAAAAAAAATTCCCCCCGATTAAAAATAATTGTATCATTAGAGAGTATTACAAGCAACTACATGTCAATGTATGCCATTAAGGTGCTTCCCAGGTGGTGTTAGTGGTAAAGAACATACCTGCCAACATAGGAGATATAAGAGATGTTGGTTTGATCCCTAGGTCAGGAAGATCCCCTGGAGGACAGCATGGCAACCCACTACAGTATTCTTGCCTGGAGAATCCCCTGGACAGAGGAGCCTGGCAGGCTATATAGTCCACAGGGTTTCAAAGAGTTGGACATGATTGAAACAACTTAGCTTGTGCACATACATATGTGAATAAAATGGACAGCCTAGAAGGAAAGGACAGAGTCTTAGAAAAGTTCAGCCTTCCAAGACTGAATCAGGAAGAAATAGAGATAATGAACAAGTCAGTCTCAAGTACTGAAGTCAAAACTGTGATAAAAAATCTTCCAAAAAACAAAAGCTCAGAGTCAGATGGCTAGAAGGTAAAATCTATCAAACATGTAGTGAAGAACTAATGCCTATCCTTCTCAAATTCTTCCTAAAAATTATAGAGGAAGGCACACTTCCAAATTCATTCTATGAAGCCACCATCACCCTAATACCAAAACCAGATAAAGACATCACAAAAAAGAAAATTTTAGGCTAATATCACTGATGAACATAAATGCACAATTCCTCAACAAAATTCTAGCAAACCGAATCCAACAACACATAAGAGATCATACACTGTGATCAAGTCACCCATAGATACATAAGTCCTCTCCCTCCTGAAACTCTCTCCCACCTCCCATCCATCACACCATTCTAGGTTGTCACAGAGCACTGGTTTGAGCTCCCAGAGACATACAGCAAATTCCCACTGGTTATGTAGGAGAGGGTGGGACTAATGGAGAAAGCATGTGAAACATATATATTCAGTTCAGTTCAGTCACTCAGTCATGTGCGACTCTTTGTGACCCCATGGACTGCAGCACATCAAGCTTCTTTATCCATCACCAACTCCTGGAACTTACTCAAGTCCATTTCCATCGAGTCAGTGATGCCATCCAGCCATCTCTTCCTCTGTTCTCCCCTTCTCCTCCTGCTCCCAATCCTTCCCAGCATCAGGGTCTTTTCCAATGAGTCAACTCTTTGCATGAGGTGGCCAAAGTATTGGAGTTTTAGTTATAGCATTAGTCCTTCCAATGAACACCCAGGACTGGTCTCTTTTAGGATGGACTAGTTGGACCTCCTTGCTGTCCAAGGGACTCTCAAGAGTCTTCTCCAACACCACAGTTCAAAAACATCAATTTTTCGGTGCTCAGCTTCCTTCACAGTCCAACTCTCACATCCATACACGACCACTGGAAAAACCATAGCCTTTACTAGACGGACCTTTGTTGGCAAAGTAATATCTCTGCTTTTTAATATGCTGTCTAGGTTGGTCATAACTTTCCTTCCTTCCTTTTAATTTCATGGCTGCAATCACCATCTGCATTGATTTTGGAGCCCCCCAGTCTGACACTGTTTCCATTGTTTCCCCATCTATTTCCCATGAAGTGATGGGACCAGACTAGACATTGCCATATGTTAAATACATAGCCAGTAGGAATTTGCTGTATGACTCTAGGAGCTCAAGCAAGTGATCTGTGACAACCTAGAATGGTGGGATTGGGTGGGAGGTGGGAGGGAGGTCAAGAGGGAGGGGATATATGTATACCTATGGCTGACTCATGTTGATATATGGCAGAAACCAACACAATATTGTAAAGCAATTATCCTTCAATTAAAAAATAAATTAAAAATTTAAAAAGTAATTTTTTTAAGTGTTAAAAACAGCAACAGAAAAAAATATCTCCTGTGGTGTATGACATGCAACTTGGCATTGATCTGTAAAGAAATTTCATTGTGTGGACCTCTTTAGTGAATAAAGCCTACAGATCAAGATGAATGAGGCTAAAAGTGGGTCTAATAAAGCAGTTGCAAATCTTTTCCAGCTTTCCCCAATCTATAAATGAGCTACCATTCAAACACTAGGGCCCAACTGTTAAACCTACCAAAGTGACAGTTATTTCAAGAGGCTATTCATGACAGAAATTCTGTCATTTCTGCAAACATATCCTAGGAATCTGTTAGACAATGAATTGAGAATCCTGAATAAGATATTAATCTAAATCACTTTCCAGTTTTGTAAATTTGGGCAAATCATCCTCTCCCTGTGTTTACTTTGTCTACCAAATAAGGAGATGGTCTATAAGAATGTGGGGCTTCTCCAGGTGTCCAACTTTAAGGAATTTGCCTACAATGAAGGAGATGCAGGTGATATGAGCTCGATCCCTGGATCAGGAAGAGCCGCTGGAGGCGAGCATAACAACCCACTTTAGTATTCTTGCCTAAGAATCCCATGGACAGAGGAACCTGGCGGGCTATAGTCCATGGCGTCACAGAGTCAGATACAACTGAAGCAACTGAACACAGCACAGCACTAGGAGAATATGACTGGTTAATGTCTCTCTGGTTTTGCAATATTCACTAAAGTCACCACGTTCATCTCATTTAGAATGTTCCAAATTGCAAGTGTTGATAATTAGCTTATCGAGAGTTGTTTTAATACTGAATATAAGTTCTTTGTTCCAAAGACAATATTTTTTATATTTTCCCATGACTGCCTTAACTACCTTAAAGATTAAAACTGAATTTCTCAGGGACTTCCCTGGTGGCTCAGTGGTAAAGTAACCACCTGCAATGCAAGAGACACAGGAGATGTGGGTTCAGTCCCACGGGTTGGGAAGATCCTCTGGAGAAGGGAATGGTGACCCACTTCAGTATTCTTTTTTTTAATATAAATTTATTTATTTTAATCGGAGATTAATTACTTTACAATATTGTATTGGTTTTGCCATACATCAACATGAATCCGCCACAGGTATACAAATGTTCCCTATCCTGAACCCCCCTCCCACCTCCCTACCCGTACCATCCCTCTGGGTCGTCCCAATGCAACAGCCCCAAGCATCCAGTATCATGCATCAAACCTGGACTGGCGATTCATTTCATATATGATATAATACGTGTTTCAATGCCATTCTCCCAAATCCTCCCACCCTTTCCCTCTCCCTCTCCCTCTCCCACAGAGTCCAAAAGACTGTTCTATACATCTGTGTCTCTTTGGCTGTCTCACATTCAGGGTTATCGTTATCATCTTTCTAAATTCCATATATATGCATTAGTATACTGTATTGGTGTTTTTCTTTCTGGCTTACTTCACTCTGTGTAATCGGCTCCAGTTTCATCCACCTCATTAGAACTGATTCAAATGTATTCTTTTTAATGGCTGAGTAATACTCCATTGTGTATATGTACCAAGCTTCCTTATCCATTCATCTGCTGATGGACGTCTAGGTTGCTTCCATGTCCTGGCTATTATAGACAGTGTTGCAATGAACATTGGGGTACACGTGTCTCTTTCAATTCTGGTTTCCTCAGCATGTAGGCCCAGCAGTGGGATTGCTGGGTCAGAAGGCAGTTCTATTCCAGTTTTTTAAGGAATCTCCACACTGTTCTCCATAGTGGCTGTACTAGTTTGAATTCCCACCAACAGTATAAGAGGGTTCCCTTTTCTCCACACCCTCTCCAGCATTTATTGCTTGTAGACTTTTGGATTGCAGCCATTCTGACTGGTGTGAAATGGTACCTCACTGTGGTTTTGATTTGCATTTCTCTGATAATGAGTGATGTTGAGCATCTTTTCATGTGTTTGTTAGCCATCTGTATGTCTTCTTTGGAGAAATGTCTAGTTCTTTGGCCCTTTTTTTGATTGGGTCATTTATTTTTCTGGAATTGAGCTGCAGGAGTTGCTTGTATATTTTTGAGATAATTGGAAATAAAAGCAAAAATAAACAAATGGGACCTAATTAAACTTAAAAACTTCTGTACAACAAAAGAAACTATAAGCAAGGTGAAAAGACAGCCTTCAGAATGAGAGAAAATAATAGCTAATGAAGCAACTGACAAACACTCCAGTATTCTTGCCTGGAGAATTCCATGGACAAAGGAGCCTGGCGGGCTACAGTCCATGGAGTGACAAAGAGTCAGACACCACTGAAGCAACTGAACACATATGCATAGGTTCCCTATATATGTAGTTAGCTAGAAATTAGTGTTGAATATTTTGTATTCAAAAGCAATTCTATCTCCATCAAACCTAAATCTACCTTAAAAAAATTCAAACTTTATATTTGACACATAAAATTTTTAATAATTTCACTTAGATCAAAAAAATCTCAGACTGGAGAACAAGATGGCAGAGGAATAGGTGGACATGGAGTACATCTCTCTCCATGGATACATCAGGAATAACCTTCAGACACAGAAGTGCTGCAGAACACCAGTTGAGAGCATTCAGGAGGACCTGACCAGTGGAAAAGAAAATATAGAAGCACACAAAACTCGGTAAGATGAAGGAACTAGTGGAAAGAAAAAAAAAAGGTGTATTTAATAGGACTGGACCTACCCTTGGCTGGTGTAGGAACTGAAGCAGGGATCCGATCCCCACAGTGGGGCAATTGTCTGAGTTAGAGGAGAACCATTTAAGGCTGAGAGTGAAACAGCTGATCAGTGGCAGACTAAATGGAGTGAGAATCAGACAGTCCTTGCCACAGCCATACACACACTGCACAGAAACACGGGTCTCCTGGAAGGAGAGTTGGGAGCTGGAGTTTAGGGATTGTGGAGCAATCCCTTTGCGAGGGCTGCTCTGAACTGCAGAGAGATGGATCAAGGGGATGTGAGGGAGGAGATCGTGGTGGGAAATGCCTGTGGAGGAAAGCCAGGCAGCCATGGAAGCAAGGCTCTAGTGCTGAATCACGCATAGAGGGTAGAGCCATCATCATAGCCTCTCTCTCCCTACAGGTCAGCATCTGCAGCTGAACAATAGAGAGGCTGGTGCATCAGTCGCCTGAGGAAATGAACTACCGAGTAGGACCCCTCCCAGTGTACCTCTTTAAGTGCCTGATGTGCCAAAAAACAGAGAAGGACCCTAAGCAAGGGATCCCTCTAAGTGCCTGAACTGGCAGAGCTACAGAGAAAGACTGGCCAAAGAGGCCTTCTGATCACCAGCTATAAGAGGCTTGGAAAAAGATTCTGAAAGGGTCATAACTCCTGCCACAGAGGCAGTTTGTATCCCTGAACACTTGGTGCTGCCAGGGTCGCTGAAAGCCAAGCAGCTGCACCACCTTCATGTTCAACTCTCACTGGGGCAGAGCTGCCATGGGCAAAAAAAAGTACTGTGTTTATGTGTGCCGGGTCACTTCAGTCCTGTCCGACTCTTTGTGACCCTGTATACTGTGGCCTGCCAGGCTTCTCTGTCAGAAAGGGGTTTCTCTAGGCAAGAATACTGGAGCGTATTGTCCAATACTGGTTGCCATACCCTTCTAGAGCACTATATTTCCTGCTTCCTTAGCCACCAATTCCCCTGAGTACATGTTGCTGCCAGAACCACTGCAACCCTAGCAGCTGCACCACCTCCCAACCTGGCCCTCACAGAGGCAAACCCAAGTCCTCCAGGGGAGCCTCAGAGCAAGCCCCAGTGGATGACCAACATGCAGAGGTGGAAATAAAGTCACAGTTGAAACCCAGGGGCAATGTGGCTAAGGAAGAAGATCCAAAACATTCCCACCAGCTGTACAAGCTGCAGATTAAATCAACTAAGCAGACTTTGTGTCTGTGGAATATATAAGATCATTGAGAGCTCCCACAAAAAAAAAAAAAAAAAAAAAAACTCAGTAGCTCTGATAGCTGTGGACATTGGAGGCAAGAACACACAAGAATAGGACCAGATGAAAATCTGAGGAGCCCCCACAGCAGGTCCAGAGATCAGTACAGTGTTGAAAGGCATCCAAAGTGGACTGTGATTTCCAGCGCAGGAAAGGACTCTTGACAGCAGAGACTCAAAAATAAGCACTAATTATTCTTATTTTTGACTTGTTCTGTAGAATCTTTTGGATTTTTTTTTTTTTCCTTTCCCCCACCTCTGTTGTAGTGATCGATTTTATTGGCACTAAGAAATCCAATTAAGTTTTTGAGGGTTTTTTTTTTCCTCAGTCACATTTTTTATTGTTGTCATAAACCTCTGCCTCTATGTTGGGCTTTTGCAGTTCTGTGGAGTTTTCATCTTCTTTTTTTTTTTTTTTTTTTTTTTTTTTTTTTTTTTTAATTTTAATTTTTTAAACCTGCTATTACTTTTTCTGCATTTATTCCTTTGTTTGCTTTTCCTACTGTTCTTTCCTCCTTGCAGTTAATCTTTAACATATATAATTCTTCTCTATTTACCTCTGTTTAACTTTACATATCTATTCTTTCTTTCTTTCCTTTTTCTCCTTTCCTCTCAACATATTTGTTAGTTTTATTTTCACTGCTTTATTCCCCAGTTGGCACCTAGCTTTAGTTTTGTTTTCCAGTCTGTGCTTTAATTAGTTTTGTTCTGGTAGATATGATTTTTGGTTTCCTTTGTTCCCAGGTCAATCTATTGTCCTTAATTTTTGTTGTACTGTTTGATTTTGCTTATGGGTGTATATGTTTATGTGTATATTCAGTCACACTTTCTATTGTCGTTATAAACCTCTGCCTCTACATTGGGCTTTTGCAGTTCTGTGGAGTTTTCCTCCCCTACTCCTTTTTCTTTCTTCTTTTTTTCTCTTTTTTTTAATAATTTTAATTTTAAACCTATTTTTTCTACACTTATTCCTTCATTTCCCTTTCCTACTGTTCTTTTGCCCTTGCAGTTAATATATAATGTATATAAATTTTCTTCATCTACCTCTATTTAACTTTGCATATGTATTCTTTCCTTTCTTTCTTTCCTTTCCTCTCAACATATTTGTTAGATTTGTTCTCATTGCTTTATTCTCCACTTGGCACCTTGATTTGGTTTTGTTTTCCAGTTTATGCTTAATTTAGTTTTGTTTTTGACTGGTAAATAAATTTTTTATTTCCTTTGTTCACTGGATCAATCTACTGTTCTTTACTTTTATTGGACTGTTTTCACTTTGCTCATGAGTGTATATGTATATGTGTATATTCCATTATTTTAATTATTATTTGCCTGATTTTGTAACTGTCATTTGTCTGGGGTTCATCTTTGGTTTCTCACTTTTGGATATTTGTTTTACTCTCCCTTAATGCCATAATAAGCCACTTGTGGAATCTTTGTTCCTGACCAAGAGATCAAACACTGAGGCTTTGGAGTGGTAGCACTGACACCAAGACCCTAGACTACCAGAGAACTAAACCTAAAGAGTATCAGATAGTGAGAACTCACACAAAGAAAACCACTTGAATACAAGACCTGGTATCACCCAACCACCAGTAGCACCCTGTGCAGGATGCCTCATCTAAACAACAAACAAAACAAAAATACAAACCCAATCATCAGCAGACAGGACTCAGCCTTGCTAATCAGAGGAAAAGCAAACAAAGGGACAAAAACTCAGCACAAATCTCACCCTATATGGAGCTCACACAAACCACTGGACCAACATTAGGAGGGCAGAAACCAAAAGGAAGAAAGAATTCAACTTTCTTCAAAGAAAGAATTCAAGTTTCCTTGAAGCCTGGGAAAAGGAGACTTCAGACACAATAACTTAAAATAAAAATTAAAAAAAGAAAGAAAGAAAGAAAAGGCAGAGAAATACTGCACACAAAAAAAGGAACAAACTAGAAACACAGAAGTCCAAATAAATGAAGAGAAAATAGGAAAATTACCTGAAAAAGAATTCAGAAAAATGACAGTAAAGATGATCAAAACCTTTGAAAATAAAATGGAGAAAATGCAAGAATCAATTTAAAAAGATCAGAAAGAATTAAAGAATAAGCATACAGAGACAAACAACACAATTATTGAAAGATGAAACTGGAGCCGATTATACAGAGTGAAGTAAGCCAGAAAGAAAAACACCAATACAGTATACTAACATATATATATGGAATTTATAAAGATGGTAATGATGACCCTGTATGCAAGAAAGCAAAAGAGACACAGATGTGTAGAGCAGACTTTTGGACTCTGAAGGAGAGGGAGAGGGTGGGATGATTTGGGAGAATGGCATTGAAACATGTATACTATCATGTAAGAAACGAAGAGCCAGTCTATGTTCGATGCAGGATACAGGACGCTTGGGGCTGGTGCATGGGGATGATCCAGACAGAAGATAAGGGGGTGGGGGGTGGGAGGGGGGTTTCATGTTTGGGAACTCATGTACACCCGTGGTGGATTCATGTTAATGTATGGCAAAAACAGTACAGTATTGTAAAGTAAAATAAAATAAAAATTAAAAATTAAAAAAATACTCTAGAAGGAATCAATAATAGAATATCTGAAGCAGAAGAACGATTCAGTGAGCTGAAAGATAAAATTGTGGAAGTAACTTCTAAAGAGCAGAATAAAGTAAAAAGAATGAAAAGAGCTGAGGACAATCTCAGAGACCTCTGGGACTATATCAAATGCACCAGCATTCTAATTATAAGTGTCCCAGAAGAAAAAGAGAAAAAGAAAGCACATCAGAAAAATTTGAAGAGACTATAGTTTAAAATTTCCCCAACATGAAAAAGGAAATAGCTAATCAAGTCCAAGAGGCACAAAGAGTCCCATACAGGATAAACCCAAGGAGAAACATGCCAAGACACATACTATTCAAACTAACAAAGACTAAACACAAAGAAAGAATATTAAAAGCAGCAAGGGAGAAGCAACAAGTAACATACCAGGGAAACCCCGTATGCTTAACAGCTGATCTTTCAACAGAAACTCTGCAGGCCATAAGGGAATGGCAGGATATATTTAAAGTACTAAAAGGGAAATATATCTACAACCAAGATTACTGTACCCAGCAAGGATCTCATTCAAAATTGATGGAGAAATAAAAAGCATTTCAGACAAGCAAAGGTTAAGAGAATTCAGTACCACCAAACCAGCTTTACAACAAATGTTAAACAGACTTATATAGTCAAGAAATACAAGAGAAGAAAAAAAGATCTACAAAATCATCCCCAAACCATTAGAAAATGGCAATAGGAACATATATATCAATAATTACTTTAAATGTAAGTGGATTAAATACTCCAACCAAAAGACACAGATTGGCTGAACAGATACAAAAACAAGACCCAGATATACACTGTCTATAAGAAACCCACTTTAGACCTCAAGACACATATAGACTGAAAGTGACAGGGTGGAAAAAATATATTCCATGATAATGGGAAGCAAAAGAAAGCTGGAGTAGCAATACTCATATCAGACAAAATAGACCTTAAAATAAAGATTATAAGAGCTAAGGAAGGCACTACATAATGATCAAGGAATCAATCCAAGAGGTAGACATATCTATGCACCCAACATATGAGCACCTCAATACATAGGACAAACACTAACAGACATAACAGGAGAAATTGACAGTAACACAATAAGAGTAGGAGACTTTAAAACCCTACTCACACCAATGGAGAGATCCTCAAAACAGAAAATTAATAAGAATACACAAGTCTTAAATGATACATTAGATGAGATGGAGCTCATTGATATCTTCAGGACATTCCATCCAAATGCAGAATACACCTTCTCCTCAAGTGTACATGGAACATTCTCTAGGATAAACCACATCTTGGGTCACAAATTAAACCTTAGTAAATTTAAGAAAATTGAAATCCTATCAGGCATCTTTTCTGACCACAATGCTATGAGACTAGCATATTAATTACAAGAAAAAAAAAAAAAACTTTAAGAAATACAAACACATGGAGATTAAGCAACACACTTCTAAATAACAAATAGGTTACTGAAGAAATCAAAAGGGAAATCAAAAAATTTCTAGAAACAAATGACAATGAAAGCATGACAACTCAAAACCTATGGGATGCAGCAAGAGCAGTTCTAAGAGGGAAGTTTACAGAAATACAATCCTACCTCAAGAAATAAGAAAAACATCAAATAGACAACCTAACTTTACACCTAAAGCAACTGGGAAAAGAAGAAGAAAAGAGCCTCAAAATTAGTAGAAGTAATGGAATCATAGAGATCCAAGCAGAAATTAATGAAAAAGAAATGAAAGAAACAATAGTAAAGATTAATAAAATTAAAGCTGATTCTTTGAGAAGATAAACAAAATTGACCAACCCTTAGGCAGACTTTTCAAGAAAAAAAGAGAAGAATCAAATCAAGAAATTAGAAATGAAAAAGAGGTTATAACAGACAATGCAGAAATGCAAAGGCTTACAAGAGACTATTATGAACAACTATATGGCAATAAAATAGATAACCTGGAAGAAATGGACAGATTCTTAGAAAAGCTCAATTTTCCAAGACTGAACCAGAAGAAATAGAAATTCTGAGCAACCCAATTACAAGTACTGAAATTGAAGGTGTGATTTTAAAAAAAAAAAAAAAAAAAAAAAAACCTCCTTAAAAACAAAAGCCCAGAACCAGATGGCCTCACAAGAGAATTCTATTAAATATTTAGAGAAAAGCTAATGCTTATCCTTCTAAAACTCTTTCAAAAAATTTCAGAGGAACACTTCCAAACTCATTCTACAAGGCCACCATCACCCTGACACCAAAACCAGACAAAGAAATCACAAAAAAAGAAAATGACAGTCCAATATCACTGATAAACATAGATGAAAAAATCTTCAACAAAAATTTGGCAAGCAGAATTCAGCAACACATCAAAGAGCTCATACATCATGATCAAGTTGGGTTTATTCCAGGGATGCAAGGATTCTTCAATATATGCAAATCAATCAATGTGATACACCATATTAACAAATTGAAAGATAAAAACCATATGATCATCTCAATATATGCAGAAAAAGCCTTTGACAAAATTTTGCACCTATTTACGATTAAAACTCTTCAAAAACAGGCATAGAAGGAACCTACCTCAACATAGTAAAGGTCATATATGATAAGCCTACAGTAAATATTATTCTCAGTGGTGAAAAACTGAAAGCATTCCCTTTAAGATCAGGAATAAGACAATGGTGTCCATTTCCACCACTAATATTCATCATAGTTCTGGAAGTCCCTAGCTACAGCAGAAAAGAAAAAGAAATAAAAGGAATCCAGATCAGAAAAGAAGTAAAGCTCTCACTTCTTGCAGATGACATGATACAATACATAGAAAACCCTAAAGATAGTATCAGAAAATTACCAGAGCTAATCAGTGAATTTAACAAAGTTGCAGGATACAAAATCAATACACAGAAATCACTTGCGTTTCTTTATACTAACAATAAGAAATAAGAAATAGTAATTAAGGAATCAATCCCATTCACCATTGCAACAAAAACAATCAAATATCAAGGAATAAACTTACCTAAGGAGACAAAAGAACTGTACACAGAAAATTATAGGACACTAATGAAAGAAATCAAAGATGACATGAACCGATGGAGAGATATTACATGTTCCTGGGTAGGAAGAATCAATATTGTGAAAATGACTATACTACCAAATGCAATCTACAGATTCAATGTAATCCCTATTAAATTACCGATGACATTTTTCACAGGACTAAAACAAAAATTTTCACAATTCATATGGAAACACAAAAGACACCAAATAGCCAAAGCAGTCTTGAGAAAGAATGGAGCTGGAAGAATCAACCTTCCACACTTCAGATTATACTACAAAGCTATAGTCATCAAGACTGTATGGTACTGGCACAAAAACAGAAATATAGACCAATGGAACAATATAGAAAGCCCAGAAATAAACCCATGCACCTTTGGGTACCTTATTTTTAACAAAGGAAGCAAGAATATGCAATGGGGCAAAGACAGCCTCTTCAGTAATTCATGCTGGGAAAACTCAACAGCCACATGTAAAAGAATGAAATTAGAACACTTCCTAACACTATACACAAAGATAAACTCAAAATGGATTGAAACCTAAGTGTGAGACTAGAAACTATAAAACTCTTAGAGGAAAACATAAGGAGAACACTCAATGACATAAATCAAGGCAAGATCCTCTATGACCCACCTCCTAGAGTAATGGAAATAAAAACAAAAGTAAACAAGTGGGACCTGATTAAACTTAAAAGCTTTTGCACAGCAAGGGAAACTATAAGCAGGGTGAAAAGACAACCTTCAGAATGGGAGAAAATAACAGAAAATGAAACAATTGACAAAGGATTAATTTCCAAAATATACAAGCAGCTAATACAACTCAATACCAGAAAAGCAAACAACCCAATCAAAAGTGGGGAAAAGACCTAAACAGACATTTCTTCAAAGAAGACATACAGATGGCTAACAAACACATGAAAAGATGCTCAACATTTCTCATTATTAGAGAAACTACAGTGAGATATCATCTCACATCGGTCAGAATGGCCATCCTCAAAAGTCTACAAATAATAAATGCTGGAAAGGGCATGGAGAAAAGGGCACACTCTTGCACTAATGGTGGGAATGTAAATTGATACAGCCACTATGGAAGATAGTATGTAGATTCCTTAAAAAACTAGGAATAAAGCCACCATATGACCCAACAATCCCACTCCTAGGCATATACTCTGAGCAAACCAGCGTTGAAAAAGACACTTGTGTCCTATTGTTCATTGCAGCACTATTTACAATAGCTAGAACATGGAAGCAACCTAGATGTCTATTGACAGATGAATGGATAAAGGAGTTGTGGTATATATACCTAAAAAAATGGTACTGAAGAATTTACTTACAGGACAACAATGTAGAAACAGACATAGAGAATAGACTTATGGACATGGGGAGAGGGGAGGAGAGGGTGAGATGTATGGAGGAAGTAACACAGAAACTTACATTACCATTTGTAGCCAACAAGAATTTGCTCTATGGCTCAGGAAGCTCAAATGGGCTCTGTATCAACCTAGAGGAGTGGGATGGGGAGGGAGATGGGAGGGAGCTTCAAAAGTGATAGGATATATGTATAACTATGGCTGATTCATGTTGAGGTTTGACCAAAAACAACAAAATTCTGTAAAGCAATTGTCCTTCAATAAAAAATAAATTAATTAAAAAATCTCAGACTATAAATAAGGCATCCATAGCATCTATAGTTGCTGTCTGAGGTGAGATTATCAACAAGTTGGTGGTGAAGTAGTGCATTATATTTCTCTGAAACAACCTGCCCCTGGCCCCACAGGCCACACCTACAAGCTCTGCTGATGGGGTCGAAGCACTTGGCAAGTGCTTTGATTGACTGAGTGGCCTTTCAGAGCATCCCACCTTGTCCTCCCTCAAGGCATGGGTAATCCTATTTTTAGCTAGAATCATGACAGAGAGTGGAGAAGCTGACACCATAGCTCATTAATCGAAGGAAGGTGTACTTAGTTTCCTTCCCCCATCTCTCCAGGCCCCCTTGTCCCCATGTAAATATACACTCTTTGAGTATCAGCTGCTCTGCAAATGAGCTTTCAGACTAATTTCCTAGTTACCTCTTCCCTGCTGAGAGCTGACCCCAGGCACTTCTCCACACACACTCTGTAGAGACACATCTGAGACAGTGAGATGTTTAGATCCAAGTGTGAATTAGACCCTGCTCCTTCCCTCCAAGAGCTTGGGTTCTGGTCTAAGAGACATCTAAATCCCTGGTGGCTCAGCAGTAAAGAATCCTTCGGCCAATGCTTGAGATGCAATTTCAATCCCTTGGCCAAGAAGATCCCCTGGAAAAGGAAATGGCAACTTACTCCAGTATTTCTGCCTGGAAAATCCCATGGACAGAGGAAACTGTCAGGGCTACAGTTCATGGGGTCACAAAGAGTTGGACATGACTGAGAGACTGAGCACACACTAGGAGACACGTAATAAAACCAGCCATTCCACTTTTCACTGTTCACAACCATTCCACTGCCCACTGGCATTCTGCTGTCAGCTATGATGTGACAAAAGCACTGTAAGTGGAGGACAGAGCAATTGAAGACTGGAGGGAGGGTCAGGAAAATCTTGCAAGACTGGGTAACCTAGGGGAGTGGGGAAATATTTCCAATATTGGGAATCCCTTGGGCAAAGATGTGGAGATACTTGTTAATTTTTTTTTTTTTTTCATTCTATGCATAGTGTCTGGGAACACCTACTAAGAGACAGGCAGAACATTTCACACTGGGTAGACAACAGTGGGCAAATCAGATTTTGTTGCCCTTAAGGAACCCACAATCAATGGAGGAGGGATGGGAAGAAAGTATTGGTATTGTCAGGGAGGAGCTTCCTGGATGACTTTCTTTCACCAATGGTTTGAACCAGGAGAATGAGGCATCAAATGAGACCTGCTGAGCAGCTGAGTTTAAAGTAATACTTCACATTCTATTGCCTTATCATTTAAGCTAGCCAGGGTATTTGATTCAGTCTGTGACTTCAACTTTTACTTGTGAGAGCAGCCCCTGACGTTAACATGGAGCTCTGTGCTACTTAAAAATGTTCTTAATTCAATTTTAATTCAATTCTTACATCTCTGTGGGGTAAATGTGTTTGCCCTTTTTGATAAGTTCAGAAACAAGGTTTTCTAGAATCACACAGCTGCTCATCTGGGATTCAGAAGTCTGGCTCCAAATAGAAGACCAATACTTCAGAAGAACCTAGGCAGGTTATACCTGTTGAAAAAGCCATTCTGGTCTTCAGTATTCCTGCACTGGACCCAGTCTATGCACTTCTTGAGCATAACCTGGCTCCACATCCTCCCAATTCCTACCACCGTGGAATATTACACCTCCCTGAGGGTGATAACGAGACTCTGTCATGGACCCCCTTGTGCCATGGCAGGACCCAGGGAAGCTTGATTCCTTTCATCCTTTCTAGATGCAGATGGAAACCCACACCATGGTGTCTGGGATCTGCCTATGTGGGCCAGGTAACTCTACTCAGAAATTCAGGGAAATTAAACCTTGCCACAAATTTTGACCAACAAAAAACAAGAGATGGGATAGGCCCAACATATGGAAGGTAGAAGTCACTTTGATCTGCCAGGAAATGTCCAGGAGATGTGATTGAGTAATTGGCAATGTTTTATTTCAAAGATGGGGCCAACTAGGATAACACACAACCTGTGTTTACCACGCACCTTCCTTCTGTGACTCAGTGGTAAAGAATCCACCTACAGTGCAGGAGACCTGGGTTCAATCCCTGGGTTGGGAAAATCCCCTGCAGGAGGAAATGACAACCCACTCCAGTATTCTTTCCTGGAGAATCCCATGGACAGAGGAGCCTGACTGGCTACAGTTCATGGGATCGCAAAGAGTCAGACAAACTGAAGTGACAGCAGCAGCAGCATCTACAGGTAGTGGTCAGACCCTTGGTAATAGGCTTAAGAAGAATCTGCAGTTCAATTCCTAGTTCTAAGTGTGTTGTGTGACATACTTCATTAGTCAATATAAATGATTTTTCAAAACTTGTATAAAATATCACCTGGCAGAATGTGATGATCTTGCCTAAAATGTAAAATGTATTGATTATAGTCATGATAAAACAGTCCTAGTCACACACATAAACACACAAGTATGTGCACACACCAGTCTATAATTGTAAAAAATGAAATTTATTAAAGGCCAAAATTTTTTGAGACTTGTTCTGATTTAAAAACAGATTATACACCTGAGAAACCTATATGCAGGTCAGGAAGCAACAGTTAGACCTGGACATGGAACAACAGACTGGTTCCAAATAGGAAAAGGAGTACGTCAAGGCTGTATATTGTCACCCTGCTTATTTTACTTATATGCAGAGTACATCATGAGAAACACTGGGATGGAAGAAGCACAACCTGGAATCAAGATTGCCAGGAGAAATATCAATAACCTCAGATATGCAGATGACACCACCCTTATGGCAGAAAGTGAAGAGGAGCTAAAAAGCCTCTTGATGAAAGTGAAAGTGGAGAGTGAAAAAGTTGGCTTAAAGCTCCACGTTCAGAAAACGAAGATCATGGCATCTGGTCCCATCACTTCATGGGAAATAGATGGGGAAACAGTGGAAATAGTGTCAGACTTTATTTTTTTGGGCTCCAAAATCATTGCAGATGGTGACTGCAGATATGAAATTAAAAGATGCTTACTCCTTGGAAGGAAAGTTATGTCCAACCTAGATAGCATATCCAAAAGCAGAGACATTACTTGGTCGACTAAGGTCCATCTAGTCAAGGCTATGGTTTTTCCAGTGGTCATGTATAGATGTGAGAGTTGGACTGTGAAGAAAGCTGAGTCCCAAAGAATTGATGCTTTTGAACTGTGGTGTTGGAGAAGACTCTTGAGGGTACCTTGGACTGCTATGAGATCCAACCACTCCATTCTAAAGAAGCTCAGCCCTGGGATTTCTTTGGAAGGAATGATGCTAAAGCTGAAACTCCAGTACTTTGGCCACCTCATGTGAAGAGTTGACTCATTGGAAAAGACTCTGATGCTGGGAGGGATTGGGGGCAGGAGGAGAAGGGGACGACTGAGGATGGAATGGCTGGATGGCATCACCAACTAGATGGATGTGAGTTTGAGTGAACTCTGGGAGTTGGTGATGGACAGGGAGGCCTGGCATGCTCTGATTCATGGGGTTGCAAAGAGTCAGACACGACTGAGAGACTGAACTGAACTGAACTGATACAGACATAGGAAATGAATGAAATGTATCACATTGTCTTCGACTAGGTCCTTGATTTAAGTTTGTCTTTTAAAGACACACAGGAACAATTTGTGAAGGTTTAAAGTGTGTGTGTGTGTGTGTGTGTGTGTGTGTGCTCAACCTCTCAATCATGTCCAACTCTTTATGTTCCCACGGACTCTAGTCCCCCACACTCTTCTGTCTATGGAGTTTTCCAGGCAAGAAATTCTGATTATAATATCTGTACTATGATCAGGTAGGAGTACGGCCTGTCTTTAGTAGATATGAGTTCAAATACTTAGGTTGAAGGGTTATAATGACTACAATATAGTCTCAAAAGTTCAGCAAATGATAACAAGTATAAGAAAATTATGTCAAAATATTAATATATAGTGAACCTAGGTAAAATATATTCAAGAGATCATTAAACTGCTTTCAAAAATGTTTACAGACAGATTTTTTCAAAATAAAATATTTTTAGACACCTGGTTTAACAATTGTGTGTGTTTTTACTAAAAAATGGTTTCAATACTTTTGGAGATGACCTATAGAAAATTCTAGCCTTTCAGTTTTTAACATGTGCAATTTTGGGGGCTTTTCTGTAAACAATGCCCTGCATCTTGTTATCATCTGGAATCATTGTGCCTATAATATCTAATTACTATATCACACTGACTGTAGTCTTTCGAGCACAAGCTCTCTTACTCTGCTTCCCATAATAACCCATTTTCTGACTGTATCCTATTTTCTTATTTCTTTTAACCTACCTTACTAATGCTTTATTCTGGGAAAGATTGAGGGCAAGACGAGAAGGAGTGACAAAGTATGAGATGGTAGGATGGCATCATCAGCTTAATGGATATGAGTTTGACCAAAATCTGGGAGACAGTGAAGGACAGGGAAGCCTCGTGTGCTGCAGTTCATGGGTTTGCAAAGAGTAGGATACAACTTATCAACTGACTGAACAATAACCTCAGCAATTGCTTTACTTATAGTGTCTAACTCCCTTCCTTTCTTTGCTTTAAGTCCAGCAGCCCCTCTTTCCTTAATATATTTCTTTATTCAGTATAGAATTATTAGTCCATAGTTTTAAATTCTCATTTACAAGCAATTTCAATCTCTTAGCCCACTTGCATTCCTATTGTCCTCCCGGCAATTGGGCCAACATAAATATTTGGACCCATATAAATATTTGCCTTATTCTATTCTTTAGTTTGGTAACTAAAAACAAACAAACAAACAAGTCTAACCATATTCTTCTTCCCTCAGGGAGCTTTTGACTATTTTATTCACCACAGGAAAAATGAAGTAATTCCTTTAGTACTTTCTAAACAACTTAACCTTTATCTTTGTCTCCATTTCTTCTTTATGTACTCTAACTGTTTTTACATTCTATCTAAATTTATCCCCTTACATGATTCTCTAGATTCTTAACACTGTGACTCTTTAGAGACAAAATTCCACTCTCATCCTTCTTTCTACCCTGTTACTTAACTTTTTCCACTTTTATCTGCCTCACACCATTACACCACTGAAACTGAGCTAAAAATTCATTAAAGACTACTTTGTTGCTTAAAATATATTTTACACCATATACCTGCAGCATTGGACAATTTCTCACACTTTAGGTTCCTTGAGAATAGACTCTGAGATGTAGATTTACATGCAGAATGTTCTTGGGGATATCCTGGGAAAAAGAAGCTGTATTAGGGAGAAAGAAAATTTTAGCTGTCATCGGAGGTTTAAGCCAGCCCAATGAGGAGTCCTGAAATTGACATGATTTTTCAGACTTGCCCTGAATTAGGACATGAAGCCTAGAGTTTTACACTGATCAGTCAGTGTGTGCGAATGTATGGAATGATATGTGAACTTGGTTAAGACAGTGCTGTTCAACTAGGGAATCCTTATAAAGGGCTCAGGCACAAGATTGCCTGTCCACAGTGCTTCCAGCTACTAGAGAAAAAGTTCTTAACTTTTGAAGCCAATTTGGATTGTGCCTCAGAGCATCCAATGCAACCAATCCCACCTTCTTAAGAAATCTCTCTTTCCATACCTTCTACAAGAAGAAGACTTGTCAATAGTCAATATAAGTTAATCATTGAAGTGCATATTTCTTTCTGAATTACGGTTTTCTCCAAAGCCACTCCCTGGTGGTGCAGACTATAAAACGTCTGCCTACAATGCGGGAAACCCGGATTTAATCACTGGGTTGGAAAGATCTGTAGAAGGAAATGGCAACCCACTCAAGTATTCTTGTATGGAAAATCCCATGGTCAGAGGAACCTGGTAGGCGACAGTCTATGGGGTTGCAATGAGTCAGACATGACTGAGCAACTTCACTTTCACTTTTCTCCAAGTACATGACAAGACATGGACCTGGAAACAATCTAAATGTCCATGAAGAGATGAATGGATAAATAAGATGTGATATATATATATATATATATACCATCTGGTGGATCAGAGGGTAGAGAATCTGCCTGCAATGCAGGAGACCTGGGTTCAATCCCAGGGTTGGGAAGTACCCCTGGAAAAGGGAATGGCTACCTACTCTAGTATTCTTGCCTGGAGAATTCCATGGTCAGAGGAACCTGGTGGGTACAGTCCCTGGGATTTCAAAGAATCAGACACATCTGAGTGAATTAACACTCAACTCAACTCATATATACACATATAAAAATAGAATACTACTCGACCATAAAAAAAGAATGAAATAATGTCATGCACAACAACATGGATGCACCTAGAGATTATCATACTAAGTATTCAGGCAGAGAAATACAAATATCATATGATATCACTTATATGTGGAATTGGAAAAAAAAAGGATACAAATGAGCATTTACAAAACAGAAACAGATTCACAAACATAGGAAAATAACTTACGGTTACCAAAGGGGAAGCACGGTGTGTGTGTGGGGGGGGGGGGGGCCCCGCCAGGGATAAATTAGGGATTTGGGAGTAGTATATATATACACACAAGGACATACTGTGTAACACAGGGAACTATAGTCAATATTTTGTAATAACCTATATGGGAAAAGAATCTGAGAAAGAATATATATATATATATATAACTTTGCTGTACATCTGAAACTAACATAACATTGTAAATCAACTATACTTCAGTTTAAAAAGAGAGTAAATCACTGAAAACGGATGTTGAAACATTACTCTCAACTGGCTAAATTTTGTGCCTGACTGCTCATCTTGCCTTCTCATAATTTTAGGAGATACATTGATGATAGTTCCAAATAAAAAGGCTCTTTGTACTAATTGCATGTCTGATTGCATTCCAAGGCTTTGTTCTCGCCATGCCCCCTCATCATAAATTTTTAACCACTTCATCATTTCTAATGGAATGTTATCTTGGTAACTATAAAAAGATCTTAATCCCTGTACTAGTATATTTTGCTGAGCTGCAATCATATATGCCTAATTATTTACTAGGCTTCTTTAGGACTGACATTTCAATTTCAGCATATTTAAAACTAAACTAGTCATCTTTTACCTTAAAAGTGCATATTTTTCTATGTGCTCACTCAGTCTTCTCTGACTCTTTGTTACCACATGGACTGCAGCTCACAAGTCTTCTCTATCCATGGAATTTTCCAGGCAAGAATATTGGAGTGAGTTGCCATTTCCTCCTCCAGGGAATCTTTCTGATGCAGAGATTGAACCAGCATCTTCTGAGTCTTCTGAGTTTGCAGACAGATATTTTTTACCACTGAGTCATCTGGGAAGTTCTCTTTCTCTATATCCCCTTTTAAAATATAACTTAGATATTAAATTCATTAATAGAGAAAAGTGCACAATAACTGTGCAGATAAATTATCATTAGGTAAGTGCTCCCGTTAAATGCAATCTACATCAAGAAATAGAACATCAGGATGATAAAAACCTTTTTCAAGTCCTCTTCTTTTCCTCCAAAGATTGCCATTGTCGTGATTTCAAGATTTTTTTTCCTTCCCTTGTGCTGCCTTATTTGCTTTTTTCCCAGTTTTATTAATATATAAATGGCATATGAGACTATGTAAATTTAAGGTGTACCATGTCTTCATATGCTATGCATTGTGAAATTATGCATTGTGCATGATTATGCATTATATTAGGCATATACAATTATTACATATACATTGTGAAATTATCACTATAATGAGGTTACTTAACACATATGTTACCTCACACAATTACCATTTTGTGAGGTTTTTTTTTTTTTTTTTTTGGTGTGTGTGGTGAAGAACATTGAAAATCCAATTTTTAACATTATTCAAATATATAATAAAGTATTGTTACCTATAGCCATCACTCTGTACATTAGATTCACAGAACATAATCATTTTATAACTGGAAGTTTGTACTTTTAGACCAACCTCTTATATTTCTACCACCTCTCAGCTTCTGGCAGCCATCAATCTTGAGTTGCTACAAGTTCAGTTTTTTTTTCAGATTCTACATACATGTGAGATCACAGAGTATTTTTCTATCTCTGTCTGGCATTTCACTTAGCATAATACTTTCAAGTTCTATCCATGTTGTGATAATAGCAGCTTAATAAGCTTTCAATATATGTATATGACATTTTCTTTATCCATTCATCTTTTGATGGATTGAGCTTTCTTCATTTAATTTTCTTTCAGTTCAGTTAAGTCGCTCAGTAGTGTCCGACTCTTTGTAACCTCATGAACCGCAGCACGCCAGGCCTCACTGTCCATCACCTACTTCCAGAGTCCACCCAAATCCACTTCCATTGAGTCGGTGATACCATCCAACCATCTCATCCTCTGTCATCCCCTTCTCCTCCTGCCCTCAATCTTTCCCACCATCAGGGTCTTTTCAAATGAGTCAGCTGTTTGTATCAGGTGGCAAAAGTATTGGAGTTTCAGCTTCAGCATCAGTCTTTCCAATGAACACCCAGGACTGAACTCCTTTAGAATGGACTGGTTGAATCTCCTTGCAGTCCAAGGGACTTTCAAGAGTCTTCTCCAACACCACAGTTCAAAAGCATCAATTCTTCAGGGCTCATCTTTCTTCACAGTCCAACTCTCACATCCATACATGACCACTGGGAAAACCATAGCCTTGACTAGATGGACCTTTGTTGACAAAGTAATGTCTCTGCTTTTCAATATGCTATCTAGGTTGGTCATAACTTTCCTTCCAAGGAGTAAGCGTCTTTTAATTTCATGGCTGCAATCACCATCTGCAGTGATTTTGGAGCCCAGAAAAATAAAGTCAGCCACTCTTTCCACTGTTTCCCTATCTAAGTCCCACGAAGTGATAGGACCAGATGCCATGATATTTGTTTTCTGAATGTTGAACTTTAAGTCAACTTTTTCACTCTCCATTTTCACTTTCATCAAGAGGCTCTTTAGTTCTTCACTTTCTGCCCTAAGGGTGGTGTCATCTCCATATGTGAGGTTATTGATATTTCTCCCAGCAATCTTGATTCCAGCTTGTGCTTCCTCTAGCCCAACATTTCTTATGATGTACTCTGCATAGAAGTTAAATAAGCAGGGTGACAATATACAGCCTTGATGTACTCTTTTTCCTATTTGGAACCAGTCTGTTGTTTCATGTCCAGTTCTAGCTGTTGCTTCCTGACCTGCATACAGATTTCTCAAGAGGCAGGTCAGGTGGTCTGGCATTCCCATCTCTTTCAGAATTTTTCAGTTTATTGTGATCCACATAGTCAAAGGCTTTCACATAGTCAATAAAGCAGAAATAGATGTTTTTCTGGAACTCTCTTGCTATTTTGATGATCCAGCAGATGTTGTCAATTTGATCTCTGATTCCTGTGACTTTTATAAAACCAACTTGAACATCTAGAAGTTCACAGTTTCATGTGTCGCTGAAACCTGGCTTGGAGAATTTTAAGCATCACTCTCCTCGCATGTGAGATGAGTGCAACTGTCGGTAGTTTGAGCATTCTTTGGCATTGCCTTTCTTTGGGATTGGAATGAAAACTGACGTTTTCCAGTCCTGTGGCCACTGCTGAGTTTTCCAAATTTGCTGGCATATTGAGTGCAGCACTTTCACAGCATCATCTTCCAGGATTTGAAACAGCCCTACTGGAATTCCATCACCTCTACTACTGCTAAGTCACTTCAGTCGTGTCCAACTCTGTGTGATCCCATAGACAGCAGCCCACCAGGCTTCCCCGTCCCTGGGATTCTCCAGGCAAGAACACTGGAGTGAGTTGCCATTTCCTAGCTTTGTTCATAGTGCTGCTTCCTAAGGCCCACTTGACTTCACATGTCTGGCTCTAGGTGAGTGATCACACCATCGTGATTATCTGGGTCATGAAGATCTTTTTTGTACAGTTCTTCTGTGTATTCTTGCCATCTCTTCTTCTGCTTCTGTTAGATCCCTACAAATTTTGTCCTTTATTGAGCCCATCTTCACATGAAATGTTCCCTTGGTATCTCTAATTTTCTTTAAGAGATCACTAGTCTTTTCCATTCTATTATTTTCCTCTATTTCTTTGCATTGATCGCTGAGGAAGGCTTTCTTACGTCTCCTTGCTATTCTTTGGAACTCTGCATTCAGATGCTTATATCTTTCCTTTCTCCTTTGCTTTTTACTTTTTTTCTTTTCTCAGCTATTTGTAAGCCTTCCTCAGACAGTCATTTTGCTTTTTTGCATTTCTTTTTCTTGAGGATGGTCTTTTCCCCATCTCCTCTATAATGAATGTCATGAACCTCCATCCATAGTTCATCAGGCACTCTATCAGATCTAGTCCCCTAAATCTATTTCTCACTTCCAAAAATACAATCCCTTTGTCTGATCATATTTTTATCTCTACTTAGTGAAAACTGTGCTTCCCTGGTGGTTCAGATGGTAGAGAATCTGCCTACAGTACAGGAAACCTGGGTTTCATCCGTGGGTCTGGAAGATACCCTGGAGAAGGGAATGGCAACCCACTCCAGTAGTCTTGCTTGGAAAATTCAGTTGACATAAGAGCTTGATGGGCTATAGTCTATGGGGCCACAAATAGTTGGATACAGTTGGGTAACTAATACATCTAGAGAAAGAAATGGCAACTCACTTCAGTAGTCTGCTTGGAAAATGCCATGGACAGAAGAGCCTGGTGGGCTATAGTCCATGGGGTTGCAAAGAGTCATACATGACTGAATGACTGAGCAAGCAAGAGAATCAAAATGAATGAACATTAACTCATGTTTTAAAGTTTGTTGTTTGGATGGAGGCATATTAAACAGTTCTTGGCTTCAGAGTCTGCTCAACACATAAGACAGTGTGCACTGTGCTCAATTTCTCAGTCTTGTCCTACTCTTTGAGACCCCAAAGACTGTAGCCCGCCAGGCTCCCCCATCCATGATGATTCTCTGGGCAAGAATACTGGAGGGGGTAGTCATTCCCTTTTCCGTGGGATTGTCCAAATCCAGGGATAGAACTCAGATCTCCTACATTTCAAGCAGATTCTTTACTATCTGAGCCACAAGGAAAGTCCAAGAATACTGGAGTAGGTAACCTATCCCTTCCCGAGGGGATCTTCCTGACCCAGGAATTGAACCAGGGTCTCCTGCATTGCAGAGGAATTCTTTACCAGCTGAGATACCAGGGAAGCCCACATAAGGAAATGGTAGGTATTAATGCCACTACCCCATAGTATTCTTGAAGCTTCATGTTAAAAATATGTCCTTATTTTATCTTTTGATATTTACTCCCTCAATGTAAACAGCTATCCCATGCAACTGGAATCATTAGTTATCTCCCACATTCCTCTTTTACATTTCTTCCTCCTCATTTGGATATTAATATAAAAAGACAATAATTCATTATTCTTTCAACAGATACTTTCAAGATTCCTACTGCATAAAAGCAACTGGATAAGACATCATGTGTATAAAGAAAACAGTACTGTTATTGTTCACAGAATAGAAGAAGTTAAGAAATATAATATATTCTCATAAAAATGATTTAAGTAATTTAAATTGAAAAGTTCAGTGTAGAAAGGTATGTGATAATGATATCAATATTATCCAGTGAGCATTAAAAATCCCAGTATTGGTCACTAATCAATTTTTAATATATATTTGCTGAATTGAATAGCATGTTTTACATTTTGTGTAGTGTCTTTTTACTATAAACGGTGATAGTCAAGAGAAAGATAAATGGACACTCTTGCATCTTAATAATGAAGACATTTTGAAGTACTACATTGATGTACACATGACTGATTAGAATAGTTCAAGGTACTTCTTTGTAGAGGTGAAAATAAAATAATAGGAAAAATTCCCTATTGCAATGGAAACATTTGTCATTAGAATTAATGTTAAATGATTATTCAGGCCTGTCCTCTCCATTTTAGTCTTTGGTAGAATTTTAATAATGTAGTTGCTAACATGCATTATGTTGATAAGAATCTATCAGTAGGTTGTACAGGTGATGGATTTATGCACTTTAATTTGAGATGTGAATTTTGGAAAAGAAAAATCTAACTAATTGGATAGATTGTCCAACTTGTAAGATTTTTTATTTCATTTTGAATTGACCACTTCTATCAAAAGGCATAAATTTACTTGATATAATTAAACAACTAGGCTATTTGCTGTTATTTGATAACACTGGAATATTTTCAAGGTGCAATGGATGAATTGATCTACCAAACACAATTACACCTGTTCATTGGGCTTATAAAAGAACGCTAAGAAATTCCAATAAGTAATTTCAAATGTTCTAATAAATGGAAACTAAATCTGAAAAGCTGTTGGATCTGAGACAGTAAAAGAAGGAACAAACAGTTTATTTTTTCTTGCAAGTTTGTCCTTTGATAGTTCCTGCATTTATCTAGTGAAAATAACAAAGCACACATCAGTCTAGCATAAAAGAAAGTAGAATGTGGATTTTTTTCCCCACATTGAAGAATCTTATTATTCAAAATAGGTGCAGAGTTTTCATATTTTGAGCAATTTTGTTCTCTGTGCTTTCAAAATAGTGAAAACAGTGATGCAAGTCTATTTTAAAACAAGAAAGACTATGCTATGAAGTAAGAAGAGATTTCTCTAATTTCAGTGAAGTGGTCAGGGTTATCTAGTCCAAAATATCCTCTAATGGCAATAAGACTTGAATTATTTGCCTGGGTCATCACTGGGGTGAAGACAGCATTTAGGAATTCAGGAGCAAGTAAATAAGATATTTATGTGTTATGTTGTATTGTTTAGTAGGAAATGTATATAAATTTATATATATATATAATTAATTTGGAATGCTTTCAGTTTCAAAATAAAAATAAAACAAATTGAAACAAAAATAACTGTCACTTAACTAATAGTGTTTTTATTTCTTTTATTTATTTTTTTTTCTTTTTTGCACTAAATAAGAGTTCTGGGGAAAGGCAATCCACACTGAGGGTTGCTACTGAAGCTCAATCACACTTTTTGAAGCAGGGCTATTTTAATAGTTTTATTATACCATCTTTGTTGCATCGACCATCTCCCTGTGCTTGCCACTGTTATTGCTTAGAATAAACTAGAAGATGTTGTGATATTTACAAATGGCTGTCCATAAAGGTTCAACACAATCCAAGTGTATTTTGGTTGTACAAAGCCCATTGTCTATTCAAGTAAATCTTCGTGGAGGCTTTGATCCATACAATGACAAAACAGTCTAAACTGTGTGACTTCTTGGTTCAGCCATCTTGGCACAATGCTTCCATGGTCCCCAACTATGGAGACCAAATGAAGAAAGACACAAGAGAGTGGCACACAGGTTTTACATTGCCTCATCCTGAAAGTGACACATGTCATTCCCATCCATATTTGATCACATGGGACAGTCAGTATAGTTTTGCATGCATCTATGATCAACCTAGCACATTAAAAAGCAGAGACATCACTTTGCTGACAAAGGTAAGCACAGCCAAAGCTATGGCTTTCACAGTAGTCAAGTATGGATGTGAGAGTTGGACCATAAAGAAGGCTGAGTGCTGAGGAATTGATGCTTTTGAACTGTGATGCTGGAGAAGACTCTTGAGAGTCCCTTGGACAACAAGGAGATCAAACCAGTAAATCCTAAAGGAAATCTACCCTGAATACTCATTGGAAGGACTGATACTAAAGCTGAAGCTCAAATACTTTGGCCACCTGATGTGAAGAGCTAACTCATTAGAAAAGACTCTGGTGCTGGGAAAGATTGAAGGCAAAAGAAGAATTTGAGATGGTTAGATAGCACCACCAACTCAATGGACATGACCTTGAGCAAACTCCAGGAGATAGTGAAGAAAAGAGAAGCCTGGCATGCTGCAATCCATGGGGTCTCAAGAGTTGGTAAGACCAACTTAGTCACTGAACAACAACAAAATGACATAGGGGAAGCAGAACATTGGGAGTAATTATGTATATTATCAGTGTATGGTTATAAGATGGCAGTTATGCCTTCAGGCACCATGCATGCTTTCCAAGGATAAAAAAAAAATAGAGAGGGGGGAGAACTAAGAATGAAGGAATTAAAATACTTTTAAGTAGTTATACTTACTTTTTATTTGGAGAAACACATTGCTACTAAGACAGGCTTTACATAATGGAAAAGCTGAGTTGTGCTATTTTGCACAAATATTTTGTAAGAATATTTTGCCTCAGAGAACATTACAGAGTCTTGTCCAGATGGTAGTGAATGGCCTATTTGAATTGCAAGCACTAAGGATGAATTTTTGTTTATTATTTAGCTTTGGGGAAAAAGTGGTCCCTACCATACCATCACACTGAGGTACTTTGTATTAATGTTGGTAACATCAGGCTCTTATATAATATAATTCACAAAGCTTGGAAGTGAATCTTCTTCCCATGTATCACCACAGGTCAAAGTTGCAGAATCCACATAGATGTCAGTAATGAGCCATGAGAGGTTAAGGGATCAAATAATTGTATAGGATTTAGTATTTGGAATAGAGCCAGAGAAATTGCCAACAATGAAACGTAAAAGGTCAATACTGCAGAATGATGTAGAGACTGGCCTAAACAGCAGCCTAAAGAAAATCATGTGAATAATTGAGCTAAAATTCATATAAAAGCCTCCACTGACTTTTAAGCTGGAACACTTTGGCTTTACTTCTAGAACCTATAGAATGGTGAGGTTCTGGTGGAACACTGTACTTCTGGCTAACTCCTGAGTGTACTACCAAACACGTATACAATATCAGATTGTGTACTGAGAGGGAATGAAAGTATTGATGTAAAGACAAAAAAATGAGGAACTTACCAGAAAAAGGAATTTCCATTCCTTCCCAGCAATGTTTTAGAATGCCAAAGCAGAGAAAAGAATTCTTCTCTGTAGTCACAAGTTAATATTGGGACTCTTTTTAACACTTCCTTAAACCCTGTGTCAGGAAGATCCCCTAGAGAAGGGAATGGCTACCTACTTCAGTATTCTTGCCTGGAGAATTCCTTGGATATAGAAGCCTAGCAGTCTATGGCCCATAAAGTTGCAAAGAGTTGGACACAACTGAGCGAATAACACTTTCCCACTTTCACTTTTCAAACCCAAGGTCTTGGAATGATAATAATGTAAAATAGTAAATAGTTATCAGTTTACATCATGGACATCAGCCACCTCTGCTGTGGAAGTTTTAAAAACTAGAATTTTTCTCTTTTTTTTTTGTAATACCTGAAAGTTTGCACCTTTCTATCACCTTCTTCTAACTCCTCCTCCGCTACTCCCACTTCTAGGAACCACAAATCTAATCTCTCTGTGAATTTGACTGTTAGTGGTTTTTAAAAATATAATTGACCTACAGTACTATAACAGCTTATGGTGCACAGTGCAACACTTTGATATTTCTATACATTTCAAACTGACCACCACAATAGCTCTAGTTGCCATCTGTCACCATACAAAGATATCATACTATTCTTGAGCATTTTCTTCACTCTGTACATTACATCCCTGTGACATTTATTTTGTAACTGGAAGTTTGTACCTCTTAATCTTTCTCACATATTTCACTTATTCCCCTATCCCTATGCTCTGGAAACTATCTGTTTGTTCTATTTCTATGATTCTTCCTGTTTTGTACTAAGAATGTAATGTAAAACATAATTAATGTTATTAACAGTTCTCTATGTTACATACAAAAGCTTTTAAGAGAGTAAGTCCTAAGTGTTCTCATCATAGGGAAAATAGTTCCTCTTTATCTTGTATTTTAAGGTATTTTCAATGATACACATTACTAAATTATTGTAGTAATCATTTCATGATGCATGTAAGTCAGATTGTTTTGCTGTACACCTCAAACATATGCAGTCCTATGTCAATTATATTTCAATAAAACTAAAAGGAAATGAAATTAATAAAAAGTAAAAGTTAGGGATTTTCAAATAGAGATATACCATACCATACCATGAGGATGGATCATAGGAAAAGCAAGAGAGTTCCATAAAATAATCTACTTCTGTTTCATTGACTATGCTAAAGTCTTTGACTGTGTGGATCACAACAAACTGTGAAAAATTCTTAAAGAAATGGGAATACCAGATCCCCTTACCTGCCTCCTGAGAAATCTGTATGCAGGTCAAGAAGCAACAGCTAGAACCAGACATGGAACAATGAACTGGTTCAAAATTGGGAAAGGAGTACACTAACACTGTATATCATCACCCTGCTTATTTAACTTATATGCAAAGTACATCATGTGAAATGCAGGACTGGATGAAGCACAAACTGGAATCAAGATTGCTGGGAGAAATATAAATAGCTTCAGATATGCAGATGACACCACCCTTATGGCAGAAAGCAAAGAAGATCTAAAGAGCCTCTTGAAAGTGAAAGAGGAGAGTGAGAAAGTTGGCTTAAAATTCAACATTCAGAAAACTAAGATCATGGCATCTGGTCCCACCATTTAATGCAAATAGATGGGGAAACAATGGAAACAGTGACAGAATTTATTTTCTTGGACTCCAAAATTACTACAGACAGTGATGGCAGCCATTTAATTAAAAGGTGTTTGCTCCTTGGAAGAAAAGGTATGACAAATCTAGACAGCATATTTAAAAACAGAAACATTACTCTGTCGACAAAGATCCATCTAGTCAAAGCTATTGTTTACCCAGTAGTCATGTATGTATGTAAGAATTGGACCATAGAGAAGGCTAAGTGCTAAGGAACTGATGCTTTTGAACCGTGGTGTTGTGGAAGGTTGTTAAGAATCCCTTGGACAACAGGGAGGTCAAACCAGTCAATCCTCAGGGAAATCAGTCTTGAATACTCATTGGAAGGACTGATGCTGAAGCTTAAGCTACAATTTGGCCACCTGATGAGAGTAACTGATTCCTTGGAAAAGACCCTGATGCTGGGAAAGATTGAAGGCAGGAGGAGAAGGGGATGACAAAGGACAAGATGGCTGGATGGCATCACTGACTCGATGGACATAAGTTTGAACAAGCTTTGGGAGTTGATGATGGACAGAGAAGCCTGGTGTGCTGCAGTCCATGGGGTGAAAAAGAGTTGGACATGACTAGGCGACTGAACTAAACTGAATTATACTGAATGGGCTTCCCAATTGGTGCTAGTGGTGAAGAATTCGTTTGTCAGTGCAGGACTCACAAGAGGCGTGATTTGATCCCTGGGTCGGGAAGATTCCCTGGAATAGGAAGTGGCAACCCACTCCGGTATTCTTGCCTGGGAAACCCCATATACAGAGGAGCCTGATGGGTTACAGTCTATGATGCCACAAAGAGTCAGACATGACTTAGCACAAGCGTACTGAACATTATTCTGCTCAGTTGCCAAGACTTCACCCAATCTCATGCATGCTTCATCCTATTACCCTGTGTATTAGTAATTGTCCATTAGCAGTAAAGTGATTACTGGTGCAGGACAAGGTAGTATAATTTGCTTAAGTAAATGGTTTGGGTTTTCAATCCATGTTTCTCATAGATCAGTGAGTCTCTGAGTCTACCAGAATGTGTACAAGAGAGCTGACCCATAGAGTTCCAGACATGTCCATTTGAACTTAGATAAAGATGTCTCAGGTTTTTTCTTTTATATTCCAGATTTCTGTTGAGAACTTTAAAGCTTTTGTTATAAAAATATTTTTTCTTGTTGTTGTTCAGTCCCTTAGTCATGTATGACTCTGCAAACCCATGGACTGTAGCACACCATGATACTTCCCTGTTCTTCACTGTCTGGAGTTTGCTCAAACTCATGTCCATTGAGTCAGTCAATTCAGTCTTCTGCCCTTTTCTTCCCATTCTATTTATAATATGAAATTATCTTTCCATCATTGTGTCACTAGTTTCTCAACCACACTGATAGAATTATGGGTGGAGTGCTCAATCCCATCTGAAATGTATAGCTTGTCTTTGCCTTTTTAGAGTAAGATATCGTGTACATAATAAAGGTAGTCATCAGAAGTTGGAGTCAAAATAAACAGAGAGAATGTTGCATGGGCATGTATGTGAATACAAAACTTAGCTGGATAGAAATTGTAATTTAAAATAAATACTGTTAAACAATGTGTTGTGATTTATACCTTTCCAATGAACACTGAAGCTTTTGAAAATGTTTTAAAGATTGCTGAGGAAGCTAGATTCCACTTGAAGTTAAATCCCCAGCTTCCTTCTTATTTCTTGCTGGTTTCTTGTCACCCTGTTATTTCTTCTCTTAGCCTCTCTTTCTTGTCTTTAAAAATTGCTCTCACTGATTTTCATTCTTTAAGTTGCTAGCTGTTAAGGGATTCTTTCTACTATAAAGATAAAAATCTCTTTACATTTGGAAGGATGTGCACTGATAATTATGGTAAATAAAGAAATAAGGCAAGGTGCTCAAGATACTATCAATATGTAACAAACAACAGCAAGCAAAAAAAGGGTAAAACTATTATTTTATGACATTTGCAAAATCTATGGCTCAGAAGCTGGGCAAGAACAGTATAAATATCTTGCTTCTGTTTCAGTGTCTGAGGTCTTCTCTGGGATAATTCAAAGGCCAGTTGATGACTCGGGCTTTATTGGAATCATCTGGAGATATTTTCCCTCCTTTGAATGGCAGTTGGTGCTAGATGTCACCTGAGGTCTCAGCTGAGTTGCTGGCCAGACTTCTGTGTTTGGCCTCTCAATGTTGCCACGTTAGTAATGAACATTTCTCCCATAGACTATTTGGGCTTCTTTAATAAGGTGGTAGCTGCTTTTCAGCAGCTTCCCTGGTGGCTCAGTGGTGAAGAATCTGCCTGCAACGTAGGAGACCTGGGTTCAATCCCTGAGTTGGGAAGATCCCTGGTAGAGGGCATGGAGACCCACTCTGGTATTCTTGCCTGGAGAAGTCCATGGACAGAGAAGCCTGGTAGACTACAATCCATAGGGTTGCACAGAGTGAAGTGAAGTCCATAGGGTCACACATGACTGAAGTGACTAAGTAGCAGTGGCTGCTTTTCAAGAGCAAGCTTTCCCAAAGCAAATGGCAAAAGTTTGTGACATATTTATAATGTAGGCTCCAAATTCATATAGCCACACTTCTTCCATATGCTAGTCAAAAATCCTCCAAGGACTTGAATGATCATGCTGGGAAAATTCAGTCTGCCACAATCCATCCTCTAGCAAAAATTTATATTTCTTCTGTATACAAACTACATTTGTCTCTACATCAGGATTCTCAAGTTTCATGCCATTATGACATCTGTTAAAGCCTACAGTCTAGTTATCTAAGTCAGGTTCAAGTTCCTCTCAATCTGAAGATATAATGAAACAAATTATCTTCTCCATAAATGCAACATACAGTGGTGAAAAAGGACTAGGGTAATTGTTATGGATAATCGCTAGAAATTATCCATAGGTAATTGATAGAAAAGACCCTGATGCTGGGAAAGATTAAGGACAGGAGAAAAGGGGGGCAACAGAGGATAAGAAGGTTGGATGGCATCACTGATTCAATGGACATGAGTTTGAGCCAACTCTGGGAGACAGTGAAGGACAGGGAAGCCCGAAGTGCTGCAGTCTGTGGGGTTGCAAAGAGTCAGACACGACTGAACAATGAACAATGAATTATTATGGACATTGTCACTCAAAAATGTGGAAAATAAGGGAAAGACAGAAATTATTGTTTTATAGCAATTCTAAAATCCAGAGGGCCCCTGTTGCCAGTGACTTGATTGGATCTCAGTTGAATTCCTGAGACATTGTTCCCCAGGTCTATGAGCTCCACCTTCCAGTATTTAACTTGAAAGGCAATCCAATCTTCCTTTTCCACATTAAGTAACTTCTGCTCTAGCTGAGTAGTTTCCACTCTGCTTCCTACTTACATAATCTTAGGATCAAACAGTATGTTTGCATTTTGTACAATTCCTAACCTTTTAATTCCACTTTATATAATTTTATAAAATACATATTCTAATATAATTTATAATCCACTCCATTACACAAATGCCACACCCACAAATATCTCCAAGACAATCCCTCCTCTTTCTGGGACTCTGTGAGACTGCCTTGTGCTCATGTGTGCCCAGCCATGTCTGACCCTTTGTGGCCCCATGAACTGTAGCCCACCAGACTCCTCTGCCCATGGAATTTTCTGGGCAAAAATACTGGAGTGGGGTGCCATTTCCTTTTCTAAGGAATCTTCCCAACACAGGGCTCAAACCCAAGTCTCAGGTCTCCTGCATAGGCAGGCAGATTCTTTACCAACAGCACTACCTGGGAAGCCTGGAGCTGCCTTGGAACAATATCATTAAAAGTCTTAGAAATTCTATTATTTCATCAACAAATTCTGTAAGGCACAACCTTCATCTCCTTACAGGGCATTTTGTCTATTTGAATAGTCCTATGAGGTAACACCATAGGGTCATTCTGAGGCTGTAAAACACAGAATCAAACATTCCCCACCATGAATATGCCTTTCACTGGAGGCCCTTTCTTAATCTCAGAATAATGTTATATCAGGAGAGAATAGGAATGAGAAATAACTACTTTTCAAGTCCAGGAGGTCTTGATTTAGATATTTAGCAGAATATCCACTGGAGTGTTCTGTATTCTTTTATTATTGGCAGTACATGCAGAAAAAATAAACCAAATGATACTTTTAGTATTCTGGTTTAAAAACTTTTTAACTTAATCTTGTAGTCTGAAGGACACATTTTGAATTTTTTCACATTATTACAGGAAAAAATGTTGACAAAGTTCTCATGACTATGTAACAAGTGTCCCTCTTATTATAGCTTCAAAAATCATTTCCCTTAGTTTTCTTAAGTCCTCATTAACACACTTCTCTAGGACAAACAATGTCTGCTAAGCCCTTCTGTCTTCCCCCTAGGTTGTCTTGAAGATAACTATACATGTTTTGGCTTTTTTTCTCACAACAATGTCTTTCTTCCAGATAACAAAATTTCATGGTTATTTACTGTTGCATAATAACAACAGCAACAAAAAATCCACAAACTAGGTATCTTAAAATAACAATAGCAATTATTTACAAATCATAATTTTGACCAAAACTCTACAAAAATAACCTTTGCTATTTAACTAGGGAATGGGAGGTCCACTTTTATGATTGTTGCCTCACTTGACATGCATGTTAATGCTGGTTATCAGCTAGAAACTTAATCAAGGCTGTTGATGACATCACTCGTTCCTCTTTGTGGGCCTCTCCATAGGCTGCTTTAGCTTTCTGATGCATGGTGGCCGGATTCCAAGAGTGAACATTCCAAAACAACAAAGTAGAAATGTCTGGTACTTACATCCCCTGGTTCCACAGATCACATATCTCACTTCTGCTATTCAAAATAAAGAGTATTCAAATGGAGTATGCCTTCAACATGACGAGTAGGGTGAATATATTTATAGGTATATGAATGTTTAATTTTATAACTACCTGCAAGTATAGTATAAATTTATTGAAAGAAAAGTAAGTTACCAAAACAATCACATAAAACAAAACAAAACATGTAAACTAACAAAAAGTTTATTTCACCTATGTGTGTGTTAATAACTCAGTTGCTTCCAGCTCTGTGATTCCATGGAGTGTAGCTCACCAGGCTCCTCTGTCCATGGAATTCTCCAGGCAAGAATACTGCAGTGGATTGACATTACCCTCTTCACTGGATCTTCCCAACCCAGGGATCAAATCTGGGCCTCCTGCTGCAGGGGCAGATTCTTTACCATCTGAGCCACCTGGGAAAGTATGAAGCCTATTCACCTATACTAAAACCTAAAACCTTCTCAAAGTAGTTATGACATCTATCATCATGTTCTTTAGAATTTAGGATAACTATTCATCTCACATCTCAACCTTAACAGCCTCATAATACTATATTCTCTGAATATGCTCTATGTAACAGAATTTAGGGATTGCTTATAGCTTTTGGTGCTTTTCTGATAGCTCAGTGTGTTTGCCCTCTGATGACCTCTTGCAACACCTACCGTCTTACTTGGGTTTCTCTTACCTTGGACGTGGGGTATCTCTTCACGGCTGGTCCAGCAAAGCACAACCACTGCTCCTTACCTTGGACAAGGGATATCTCCTCACTGTCGCCCCTGCTGACCTTGAATGTGGAATAGATCCTCTAGGCCCTCTGGTCATAACTCTTCTTCCAAGGAGTAAGCATCTTTTAACTTCATGGCTGCAGTCACCATCTGCAGTGATTTTGGAGCCCCCCAAAATAAAGTCTGACACTATTTCCACTGTTTCCCCATCTATTTCCCATGAAGTGATGGGACCAGATGCCATGATCTTCATTTTCTGATTGTTGAGCTTTAAGCCAACTTTTTCACTCTCCTCTTTCACTTTCATCAAGAGACTTTTTAGTTCCTCTAAACTTTCTGCCATACAGGTGGTGTCATCTGCATATCTGAGGTTATTGATATTTCTCCAGCAATCTTGATTCCGGCTTGTGCTTCTTCCATCCCAGCGTTTCTCATGATGTACTCTACACATAAGTTAAATAAGCAGGGTGACAATATACAGCTTTGATGTACTCCTTTCCCTATTTGGAACCAGTTGTTGTTCCATGTCCAGTTCTGTTGCTTCCTGACCTGCATATAGGTTTCTCAAGAGTCAGGTCAGTCGGTCTGGTATTCCCATCTCTTTCAGAATTTCCCACAGCTTATTGTGATCCACGCAGTCAAAGGTTTTGGTATAGTCAATAAAGCAGAAATAGATGTATTTCTGGAATTTTCTTGCTTTTTTGACGATCCAGTGGATGTTGGCAATTTGACCTCTGATTCCTCTGCCTTTCCTTTGTTTACTCCTTGGAAGAAAAGTTATGACCAACCTAGATAGCATATTGAAAAGCAGAGACATTACTTTGCCAACAAAGGCCCGTCTAGTCAAGGCTATGGTTTTTCCAGTGGTCATGTATGGATGTGAGACTTGGACTGTGAAGAAAACTGAGTGCCAATTAATTGATGTTTTTGAACCATGGTGTTGGAGAAGACTCTTAAGAGTCCAATGGACTGCAAGGAGATCCAACCAGTCCATTCTGAAGGAGATCAGCCCTGGGATTACTTTGGAAGGAATGATGTTGAAGCTGAAACTCCAGTACTTTGGCCACCTGATGCGAAGAGTTGACTCATTGGAAAAGACTCTGATGCTGGGAGGGATTGGGGGCAGGAGGAGAAGGGGATGACAGAAGATGAGATGGCTGGATGGCATCACCGACTCGATGGACGTGAGTCTAGGTGAACTCCGGGAGTTGGTGATGGACAGGGAGGCCTAGTGTGCTGTGATTCATGGGTTGCAAAGAGTCAGACACGACTGAGCAACTGAACTGAATTGAACTGAGGCACTCTGGCGCCTATGCAGCCACAGCTCCTTGGACGTGGTGTTGCTCCTCCCGGCTGCTGCCCCTGGCCTCGAGCGTTGGGCAGTTCCTCCTGGCCGCCACCCCTAGCCTTGGGCAGGGAATGCTCCTCTAGGCTGCTCCTGCGCTGTTGCAGCCTGGCACTCTTGGCCTCTGCCCCTGACCTTGGACGTGGGGTAGCTCCTCTCGGCTGACGCCCCTTGGGCATGGGGTCCTCCCAGCTTCTGCTCCTGACCTCGGACGTGGGGTAGCTCTTATCAGCCGTGCTCTGTGTGCTGTCACAGCTGCCCATGCTCTGAAACCATAATCACAGAAAAATAGTCAATCTAATCACACTAGGATCACAGCCTTGTCTAATTCAATGAAACTAAGCCATGCCATGTGGGGCTACCCAAGACAGGTGGGCATGGTGGAGAGGTCTGACAGAATGTGGCCCACTGGAGAAGGGAATGGCAAACCACTTCAATATTCTTGCCTTGAGAACCCCATGAACAGTATTAAAATGTAAAATGATAAGATACTGAAAGAGGAACTCCCCAGGTCATTAGGTGCCCAATATGGTACTGGAGATCAGTAGAGAAATAACTCCAGAAAGAATGAAGCAATGGAGCCAAAGCAAAAACAATACCCAGCTGTGGATGTGACTGGTCATAGAAGCAAGGTCTGATGCTGTAAAAAGCAATATTGCACAGAAACCTGGAATGTTAGGTCCATGAATCAAGGCAAATTGGAAGTGGTCCAACAGGAGATGGCAAGAGTGAACATCAACATTCTAGGAATTAGTGAACTAAAACAGACTGGAATGGGTGAATTTAATTCAGATGACCATTATGTCTACTACTGTGGGAAGGAATGCCTTATAAGAAATTGAGTAGCCATCATGGTCACCCTGGAGACCTTGGTGAACTTGGAGAAATGGAGAACTTGGATGCAATCTCAAAGACGACAGAATGATCTCTGTTCGTTTCCAAGGCAAACCAATATCACAGTAATACAAGTCCATGCCCAAATCAGTAATGCTGAAGAAGCTGAAGTTGAACGGTTCTATGAAGACCTACAAGACATTTTAGAACTAACACCTAAAAAAGATGTCCTTTTCATTATAGTGGACTGGAATGCAAAAGTAGGAAGTCAAGAAACACTTGGAGTAACAGGCAAATTTGGTCTTGGAATGCAGAATAAAGCAGGGCAAAGATTAATAGAGAAGAACTAAAGAGCCTCTTGATGAAGGTGAAAGAGGAGAGTGAAAAAGCTGACTTAAAATAACATTCAAAGAACTAAGATTATGGTATCCAGTCCTATCACTTCATGGCAAAGAAAAAAGGAAAAAGTGGAACCAGTGACTGATTTCCTTTTTGATGGCTCCAAAATCTCTGGGGATGGTGACTGAAGCCATGAGATTACAAGATGCTTGCTCCTTGGAAGAAAAGCTCTAACAAACCTAGAGAGCACATTAAAAAACAGAGATATCACTTTGCTGACAAAGATCCATATAGTCAAAGCCATGGTTTTTCCAATAATTATGTATGGATGTGAGAGTTGAACCATAAAGAAGCTTAAGCACTGAAGAACTGATGTTTTTGAGTTGTGATGCTGGAGAACACTCTTGAGATTCCCTTGGACTGCAAAAAATCAAACCAGTCAATCTTAAAGGAAATCAACTCTGAATGTTCATTTGAAGGACTGATACTGAAGGTGAACTTCCAATACTTTGACCACCTGATGCAAAGAACCAATCCATTGGAAAAGACCCTGGTGCTGGGAAAGATTGAGGGCAGGAGAAGGTGGCAACAGAGGATGAGATGGTTGGATAGCATCACTGACTCAATGGACATGAGTTTGAGCAAACTCTGGGAGATAGTGAAGAACAGGGAAGCCTGGTGTGTTGCAGTCCATGGGGTCTCAGAGAGTCGGACATGACTTCATGACTAAACAGCAACAACTATGTGAGAAAATAAACACAAGTAAAGCTAAATATCTAAGTAAATATGTAACACAAGTTTATATTTGATTTATAATTTCTTATTGTTCCTCTTTGATTCAAAAGACATCTGTAAAATAAAATAAATCTAATGCTAATTAGATGGTACACAATGTGTGTAGATGTGTTTTGTACAACAATAAAAACAAAAAGAGGGTAGAGATAAAGTGGTATAAAAGAGCAGAGTTTTTTAATATAATACTGAAAATAAGTATTAATCTCAACTAAGTTGTCAACAATAAACATATTACCAGTAATCAGAACAGCCATTAAGAAAATAATCTTGGAGAAATGAGAACACTATTGCTGGAAATTTAAATTGGTACAGTCACTATACCAAACATACGGAAGTCCTCAAAATCTAAAAATAGAACTATTATGTGATTGAACAATTCCATTGCTGAGTATATATATAATATATAATATATATATAATAAATATATCTGAAGAAAACAAACACACTGATTTTAAAACATGCACTACAATGTTAACAGCAAAACTATTTACAGTAGCCAAGACATGGAAGCAATCTAAATGTTAATTGACAGATGAATTGGACAAAGAAGTGGTATGTGTGTGTGTGTTTACATACTAATACATGCATATACAATGGAATGTTAGTCATGAAAAGTGAAATTATGCCATTTGCAAGAATGCAGATGGACCTAGAGGGCATTATGTTAGTAAAATATTAATATCTCAGAGAAAGAAAGAAATATAATCTATGTTATCACTTATATGTGGAATCTAAAGAATAAATAAATGCATGAATATAATAAAATAGAAACAGACTCACAGAAATAGAGAATAAAGCTCTCCACGGGGGAGAGGGAAGGAGGGAAAGGGAAAGATCAGGATAGGAGATTAATAAAAGAAATAAGCTACAAGAATGTATTGTAAGCACAGGGAATGTAGCCAATACTTTTTAACTTTAAATGTAGTAATATATAAAATTTTGATTCATTATGTAATATATCTGAAAATAATATGACATTGTAAATGAACTACACCTCATTAAAATTAATCAGATAACTAAATGTAAGATTATATTTAAAATGTATATAATAAAATATAGGAAATTAAAAATGGAACACTAGAAAATATATTTTTACCACAAAATTATAGAGTAGTTGATGAACAAAAAATACCTAAGATATATAGGAAACAACACAATGGCAGATGTCATCTTCATAGTACTCAGTCACTTCATCATGTCTGACTCTTTGTGACTCCATGTATTGCATCTGCCAGGCTCCTCTGTCCATGGAATTTTCTTGTCAAAAATACTAGAGAGGGTTGCCATTTCCTTCTCTACATTTTCATAGTAGTCACATTAAATTTCAATGCAGTAGATTCTACAAATAACAGATATCATATGATATTTGTCTTTTCCTGTCTGATTTATTTAAGTAAGTATGACAGTTTCTAGGTCCATCCATGTCACTGCAAATGGCACTATTTCATTCTTCTTTATGCCTGAGTAATATTCCATTGTATACATGTAACACATTGGATATATGTACCACATCTTCAAAATTCTCCAAGCCAAGCTTCAACAGTACCTGAAACATGAACTTTCAGATGTTCAAGCTAGATTTAGAAAAGGCAGAGGAAACAGAGATCAAATTACCAAGATCCACTGGATCACCAAAAAAGCAACAGAGTTCCAGAAAAACATTTGCTTCTGCTTTACTGACTATGCCAAAGGCTTTGACTGTGTGGATCACAACAAACTGTGGAAAATTCTTAAAGAACTGGGAATACCAGACCACCTTACCTGCCTCCTGGGAAATCTGTATGCAGATCAAGAAGCAAAAGTTAGAACTGGACATGGAACAAAAGACTGGTTCCAAATCAGGAAAGGAGTACATCAGTTCTGTATTTTGTCACCCTGCTTATTTAACTTATATGCAGGGTAATCATGCAAAATTCCAGGCTGGATGAAGCACAGCTGGAATCAAGATTTCTGGGAGAAATATCAATAAGCTCAGATAGGCAGATGACACCACCCTTATGGCAGAAAGTGAAGAAGAACAAAAAAGCCTCTTGATGAAAGTGAAAGGGAAAGGGAAAGGGAAGTCGCTCAGTCATGTCCGACTCTTCGCGAACCCATGGACTGCAGCCTACCAGGCTCCTCTGTCCATGAGATTTTCCAGGCAAGAGTACTGGAGTGGGAAAGAGGGGAGCGAAAAAGTTGGCTTAAAACTCAGCATTCAGAAAACGAGTATCATGGCATCTGGTCCCATCACTTCATGGGAAATAGATGGGGAAACAATGGAAAGAGTGGTAGAATTTATTTTGGGGGACTCCAAAATCACTGTAGATGGTGACTGCAGCCATGATATTAAAAGACTCTTGCTCCTTGGAAGAAAAGCTATGACCAAAATAGACAGTATATTAAAAGAAGAGACATTACTTTACCAACAGAGGTCTGCTATTCAAAGCAATGGCTTTTCCAGTATCATGTATGGACATGAGAGTGGACTATAAAGAAAGCTTATCACTGAAGAATTGATATTTTTGAATTGTGGTGTTGGAGAAGACTCTTGAGAATCCCTTGGACTGCAAGGAGATCCCACCAGTCAATCCTAAAGGAAATCAGTCCTGAATATTCATTGGAAGGACTGACGCTGAAGCTAAAACTCCAATACTTTGGCCACCTGATGTGAAGAACTGACTCCTTGGAAAAGACCCTGATGCTGGGAAAGATTGAAGGCAGGAGGAGAAGGGTATGATAGAGGATGAGATGATTGGATGGCATCACTGACATAATGGATAGGTTTTGAGTAGGCTCCAGGAGTTGGTAATGGACAGGGAAGCCTGGTATGCTGAAGTCCGTGGGACTGCAAAGAGTCCTACGTGACTGAGTGACTGAACTGAACTGACCACACCTTATATTTATAAAACAGAAATACACTGACAGATATTGAAAATAAGCTTACAGTTATCAAGGGCAAAAGGGGAGAAGGGATAAATTGGAAGATTGTGATTGACATATACACACAGCTATATATAAAATAGATAACTAATAAGAATTTACTATATAACAAAGGGGACTCTGCTCAATACTCTGTTATGACCTATATAGGAATAGAATCTAAAAAAGAATTGATATATGTATATGCGTAACTGATTCCCTTTGCAGAAAATAGCACAATGTTGTAAATCAACAATATTCAACTTAAAATAATTTTAAAATGTTCAAGGGACTAAATTTCATTTATAACACAGAAATTGGCAGAATTTATTTTTAAAATAATTCAGCTAAATGATGTATACATTCAGCACACTTTTTGTTTAAAGATGCAAATAAGATGAACATAACAATGTGGGAAAAATGTGAGCAATAACTAAAATAAAATTAGAGCAGCTATACTCATATCAGACAAAACAGACTTTAAGACAAAAATTGTTACCAGCAACAAAGAAGAAATTAATACTAATCTTTTTATTATAAAATAAAATTATATAATATATACATATTATATAATATATAATGTTTATATAATAATATTATTTAAATTATATAAAAATAAATGGTCTATTTATTAGGAAAATGAAACAAATACAAATGCATATGCCCCTAACAACAGAACCCCAAAATGTGTGAAGGAAAACTGACAAAATTGAATGAAAAAAATAGGAATTTTATCAATAATAGAAGCTGCAATTCTCCACTTTTAATAATGGATAGAAGAACCAAATAAAAGTCCACAAGGAAATAGAAGACTTGAAAAATACTACCAATGAAGTAGACCTATAGACATCTATAAACCACTCTATCCAGTAGTAGCAGAGCAAATATTCCTTTAAGCTTCACATAGAACATGCTCCAAGATACTATATGTTAAGCCATAAAACAAGCTTAAATAAATTTAAGAGAATTGAAATCATAGAAAATATGTTCTTTGACAACAGAATTTTATGAGAATTCAATATCGGAAAAAAATGGGAAAATTTTCCCGTTTTTTTCCATAAACATGAAAATTAAACTAAATACTCCTAAGTAGTCAATGAACAAACCATAAGGAAAACAGAACCACAGGAAAGACAGAAAATACTCTGAGATAAATAAATATAAAGATAAAACATACTAAAATATTTGGCATGAATTAAATCAGTGCATAGACAGAAATACATAGCTGCAAAAATATATGTTAAAAAAACAGGTAAATTGTTAATTGATTAACTTTAACCCAAAAATAAATTGAAAGAGTATAGTTAACAGAGAATATTCAAAGGAAAGGAAGTAATAAATATTTCAATATAAAGAAATCTAGAATAAAAAAAATGATAAAGAAAATAAACAAAACCAAGAGTAGTTCTTTGAAAAGATCAATAATACTGACAAACCAATATCTAGACTAAAGAACTGAAAAAAGAAGATTCAAATTACTAAAATCAGGCATGAAATATGGGATATTGCTACTGAATTTATAAAAATAAATATTATACAATTAATATGGTAACAAACAGATAATCCAGATAGAGTGGGAAAATTCCTAGAAAGACACACATTACTATAACTGTTTCAAGAAAATATAGACTTATAAGAAATGGAGAGATTTAATTGGTAGGCAAAAATGTTCCTACCAAGAAAACTTCAGTATCACATGAGTTCATGGTGAATTCTACTAAACTATTAAAGAAAAATAGTATCAATATTTTACCAACTCTTCCATTAAATTGAATTGGAGAAAAGACTCCTTAAATCATTCTATGAGGCCTATATCTGTGACTAAAGAAAAACAGAAAGATAGATTTTAAAAGCTGAAAATGAATATCCCTTGTGAATATAGATACATATGTTCAACTAAATACTAGCAAACTGAATCCACCAATATATAAAAAGAACTATGCAACTTTATCAAATGGGATTTTCCCAGGAGTTCAAACTTGATTCCAAATACAAAAATCAACAAATGTAATACTCTGTATTAATAGAACAAAGGACAAAAACTATGATTATAAAATAGAGACAGAAAAAAATGCAAAAAAAAAAATGTTAAATCCATTGATGATGAAACACTAACAAACTAGGAATAAAACAAAATTTGTTTAAAATAAAGGATGTCTATGAAAAAAAAGTTAACATCATATTCAAATAACATAAAAAATAAGTCAAGGACACCTTGAAAAAAATTGCACGACTTTTTAACATTATCAGTTCGGTCAGTTCAGTCACTCAGTCATGTCCGAATCTTAGTGACCACATGAATAGCAGCATGCCAGGCCTCCCTGTCCATCACCAACTCCAGGAGTTCACCCAAACTCATGTGCATCCAGTTAGTGATGCCATCCAGCCATCTCATCCTCTGTTGGCCCCTTCTCCTCTTGCCCCCAATCCCTACCAGAATCAGGGTCTTTTCCAATGAGTCAACTCTTTGCATGAGGTGGCCAAAGTATTGGAGTTTCAGCTTTAGCATCAGTCCTTCCAATGAACACCCAGGACTGATCTCTTTTAGCATGGACTGGTTGAATCTCCTTGCAATCCAAGGGACTCTCCAGTGTCTTTTCCAGCACCACAGTTCAAAAGCATCAATTCTTCAGGGCTCAGCTTTCTTTACAGTCCAACTCTCACATCCATTCATGACCAATGGGAAAACCATAGCCTTGATTAGACAGACCTTTGTTGACAAAGTAGTCTCTCCTTTTCAATATGCTATCTAGGTAGGTCATAACTTTCCTTCTAAGGAGTAGTTCAGTTCAGTTCATTTCAGTCGTTCAGTTGTGTCCAACACTTTGCGACCCCATGAATCGCAGCACACCAGGCCTCCCTGTCCATCACCAACTCCCGGAGTTCACTCAGACTCACATCCATCGAGTCAGTGATGCCATCCAGCCATCTCATCCTCTGTTGTCCTCTTCTCTTCCTGCCCCCAATCCCTCCCAGCATCAGAGTCTTTTCCAATGAGTCAACTCTTTGCATGAGGTGGCCAAAGTACTGGAGCTTTAGCATCATTCCTTCCAAGGAGTAAGCATCATTTAATTTCATGGCTGCAATCACCATCTGCAGTAATTTTGGAGAAAAAATAAATAAATAAAGTCTGACAATGTTTCCACTGTTTCCCCATTTATTTCCCGTGAAGTGATGGGACCAGATGCCATGATCTTAGTTTTCTGAATGTTGAGCTTTAAGCCAACTTTTCCACTCTCCTCTTTCACTTTCAACAGGGGCTTTTTAGTTCCTCTTCACTTTCCGCCATAAGGGCGGTGTCATCTGCATACCTGAGGTTATTGATATTTCTCCCAGCAATCTTGACTCCAGTTGTGTTTCCTCCAGACCACCATTTCTCATGATGTACTCTGCATATAAGTCAAATAAACAGGATGACAATATGCAGCCTTGAGGTACTCCTTTTCCTATTTGCAACCAGGCTGTTGTTCCAGGTCCATTTCTAACTGTTGCTTCCTGACGTGCATATAGGTTTATCAAGAGGCAGGTCAGGTGGTCTGGTATTCCCATCTCTTGCAGAATTTTCCACAGTTTTTTGTGATCCACACAGTCAAAGGCTTTGGCATAGTCAATAATGCAGAAATAGATGTTTTTCTGGCACTCTCTTGCTTTTTTGATGATCCAGCAGATGTTGGCAATTTGATCTTTGGTTCCTCTGCCTTTTTAAAAACCAGCTTGAATGTCTGAAATTTCAAGGTTCACATTTTGCTGAAGCCTGGCTTGGAGAATTTTGAGCATTACTTTACTAGTATGTGAGATGAGTGCAATACCAAAATCAGATTGATTATATTCTTTGCAGCCAAAGATGGAGAAGCTCTATACAGTCAGCAAAAACAAGACCGGGAGCTGACTGTGGCTCAGATCATGAACTCCTTATTGCCAAATTCAGACTTCAATGGAAGACAGTAGGGAAAACCACATGACCATTCAGATATGACCTAAATCAAATCCCTTATGATTATACAGTGGAAGTGAGAAATAGATATAAGGGACTAGGTCTGATAGACAGAGTACCTCTTGAACTATGGAGGGAGGTTTGTAACATTGTATAGGAGATAGGGATCAATATCTTCCCCATGGAAAAGAAATGCAAAAAAAGCAACATGGCTGTCTGAGGAGGCCTTATAAATAGCTGTGAAAAGAAGACAAGTGAAAAGCAAAGGAGAAAAGGAAAGATATAAGCATCTAAATGCAGAGTTCCAAAGAATAGCAAGAAGACATAAGAAAGCCTTCCTCAGATATCAATGCAAAGAAATAGAGGAAAACAACAGAATGGGAAAGACTAGAGATTTCTTCAAGAAAATTAGAGATACCAATGGAACATTTCATGCAAAGATGGGCTCGATAAAGGATAGAAATTGTATGGACCTAACAGAAGCAGAAGATATTAAGAAGAGGTAGCAAGAATACACAGAAGAACTGTACAAAAATGCTCTTCACAACTCAGATAATCACGATGGTGTGATCACTCATCTAGAGCCAGACATCTGGAATGTGAAGTCAAGTGGACCTTAGAAAACATCACTAGGAACAAAGCTAGTAAGGTGATGAAATTCTAGTTGAGCTATATCAAATCCTGAAAGGTGATGCTATGAAAGTGCTGCACTCAATATGCCAACAAATTTGGAAACTCAGGAGTGGCCACAGGAAAAGGTCAGTTTTCAAACCAATCCCAAAGAAAGACAATGCCAAAGCATTTAAAATTATACTAGAAGGTAAAACCAAAATAATTATGCAACAAAATCAAATAAAATATATCCACATAGTAAGGGAAGAAATCACAATCACTGTTTCCAGATGACATGATCTTATGTATAGAAAATCCTAAGGAATTCACATATGTATTAATAAGTGGGTTTGAAAAGATTGAGAATACAATATCAATATACAAATATGCATTATATTTTTACACACAGGCAAATGAACAATCTGAAAATGAATTTAATAAGCATTTTCACTTATAATAACACCAAAAAGAGTAAAATGCTTAGAAAGAGATTTAACAAAAGAGGTAGAACTTTATACATTGGAAACTATAAAACATGATAGAAAGAAATTGAAAACAACGTCCCCTAGTGGCTCAACAGTAAAGAATCCACTTGCATGGCAGGAGGCACATGTGATGCAGTTTCAATTCCTGGATGGTGAAGATCTCCTGGAGGAGGGCATGGCAGCCCACTCCAATATTCTTCCCTAGGAAATCCATGGACAGAGGAGCCTGGGGGGCTACATTCCATGGGGTCAAAAAGAGTCAGACATGACTGAAGCAACTGAGCACACAGAGATAAATAAAAACAGATCCATATTCATAGAACAAAAAGACTTATTATTGTTGAAGTGGCAATAATCCCCAAGTTGATCTGCAGTTTCAATACAACTCCTACTGAAATCACAACTGCTTGTTTTTTTCCCCAGAATTTTATAATGTAATTCTGTAATTCATCTGAAAATGAAAGGAATCCAGAATGGGCCCAAACAATCTTGAAAAAGAGAGGAAACTTGGAAGGTTTGAACTTCCAATCCCATAACTTAATATAAAGCTGCAGTAATCAAGAGTATATAGTTCTATGATAAGAATAAATATTTAGACAATTGGAATGGAGTTGAGAGTCCTGGAATGAACTGATACATTATCAATTGATTTTTTTTTCAGGGTTCCTAAGCTAAATCAGTGGGGAAGAATTATCTTTTCAACAAATGTTGCTGAAACAATAGGACATCCACCTGCAAAATGTGGATTTGAACTTCTTTAATAACATACACAGATTAATTCAAAAGTGAAAAAACACCTCAGGGAAAGACTCTTAGAATAAAATAGAGGATGATATCTTCATGACTTTTGATTAGGCAGTAGTTTCTTAAATATGATACCTAAAGTATAAGCACCCTGCTCCAGTAGTCTTACTGGAGCAACTGGAACAGCAAGCAAACAAGCCTGGTGGGCTATAGTCCAATGGGCCGCAAAAGATTCTGACACAACTTAGTGACTAAGAAACAAAAACACAAGCAACCAAGGGAAGAATATATGTATTGGATGTAAACAAAATTTTAAAAATTTCCACCTCAAAGGACACTGTAAAAAAAGTGAAAAAAAAATTTAAATTAGAAAAATGCACTTGCAGTTTCTGAAAATAACTGATTAGAATCTACTAGTTAGTTAGTTCAGTTGCTCAGTTGTGTCTGACTCTTTGTGACCCCACGGACTGCAGCATGCCAGGCTTCCCTGTCCATCACCAACTCCTGGAGCCTACTCAAATTTATGTCCATGGTATTGGTGACTACACACAATATATAAGAGACTTTTACAATTCAGCAAAAGATAAACCAATCTAAAAATGAACAAAGGATTTGAATAGACATTTTTTAAAAGAAGACATAAAAATAGTCAATAAATGCACGAAAAGATTCTCAGCATCATTAGTCATAGTAAAAAAGTGGATGGCTCATATATTGAGGGTTAGGATATAAAATCAGTGCAACAGCTTTGAAAGGCAATTTGGCAATTCCTCAAAGAGTTAAGTACAGAATTTCCAAACTATCCAGTCTTTTCACTCCTACATATACACTTAGCACAACTGAAGCATATGTTTACACAAAACCTTGTACATAAAAACTTAAAAACATATGTTTGCACATAAACTTGTACATGAATACTTGTAAACATATGTTTACAAAATAACTTGAACATAAAAGTTCATAGCCGAGTTATTCAAAACAGTAATAGAAAAAATTAAAACTAGAAATACCCAAATATCCATCATTGGATGAATGGGTGGATATAAGGTGATATATACATACAATATAATATTTTTCAGCTATAAAAAATATAAAGAATCCTTACATGCTACAACATACATGAACCTTGAAAATATAACACTACATGAAATAAGCCAGCCAGAAAATGCAATGTATAGTATGATTTCATTTATATAAACTATACAAATAAGCAAATCGATAGAGGCAGAAGGTAGATTAGTGGTTTTTAAGGCCTGCATAAAGATGGGTAAAGGAGAGCTACTGCTAATGGATATGGAGTTTTGTGGGGGGATAAGGAAATCAAAAGGCTTCCCCCATGGCTCAGTGGTAAGAATCTGCCTGCCAATGCAAGAGACACAGGAAATGCAGATTTGATTCCTGGGTCAGGAAGGTGCCCTGGTGGACGAAATAGCAACCTACTCCAGTATTCTTTTCTGAAATCCCATGAACAGAGGAACTTGGTGGGCTACAGTTCACGGGTTTGCAAAGAGTCAGACACAACTGAGCAAATAAGCACAGCTGACAGCACAGATAATCAAAATGTTCAAGATTTAGGTAGCAGTGATCAATGCACAACATTCTAAATATACTGAAAACATTGAATTGCACAGTTTAAAATGATTGATTTTATATTTTGTGAATTACACCTCAAATTTTAAAATGCTTTAATAAAAATGAAGCTAACAAAAAACCCCAAAAGATCATTGCAGTGGAAGGACTAGGATCTGACACATATCTCCACATTATGGAACACAAACTTGTAGAATCAGCAGCAATAAAGCCCATCACACGGGGATTCATTCCTTCCCTAAGATCAGCAACAGTGATAGTGGCCTCCAGATAAATAGCAAGAACAAGGATTTAGTGTAGATGTTTCCCTACATGGTTTCAATAAGAGGTAAATAGAGAAACTTTTAAAAAGAGTAGAAAGTGTGTGTGTTAGTTGCTCAGTCCTGTCTGACTCTTTGCGACCCCATGGATCCCACCAGGGTTCTCTGTCCATGGAATTCTCCAGCCAAGAATACTGGAGTGGGTAGCCATTCCCTTCTCAAGGGGATCTTCTCAACACAGGGATCAAGTACTAGTCTTCTGCAATTCAGGCAGATTTTTTATTGTCTGAGCTATCAGGGAAGCCCACCTGTTAAATTTAGAGTATGAGAATTTATAGCCTTTTTAACTCAGATGTTAAGAATTAGAAGGAGAAAGTTAAATAAGTTGTTTTCAGGTTTTTACACAACATGGAAAGTGACATAATATTAAGATAGAGATAACTTTAAAATGCAGAGAAGACACCTTATAGCACCCACTAAAATTAGAATTTTAGCCAGAAGTGAAAATAAAATGAATATATTAAAATAATGCACTCAATTCAAAAATTGTCAGGAAAAAAAGTGACAAAGAATGTATGGAACAAATGAGAATCTAAGGGTAAGATGTAAGCTATAAATTCAACCATATTGATAATTTCATTAAATGGAAATTATCTAAATATTCCATTTTAAAAGCACAGAATTTAAGAAGTAAGGCCAAAGTCTAAGGTGTCTCTAAGCAATCTCCTTTAAAAATAAAGACTCCACTATATTAAAATAAAATAATGATAAAAAATCATATTCAAATAGTAATCTAAGCAAAATATGAATGACTACATTATTCTGAGAAAAAGTAGACTTAACAATGAGGAATATTACCAGGATGAAAGAAATACTTTTCAAAAAAAAAGAAAGAAATACTTTTCAATGATAAAGGGACAATTAATTTAGATGATACATTGATCCTAAATGTTTATGCAATTATTAACAGAACATAAAAACACATTGACATAACAGGAAAAAATGAATAAGCCATACATAAACTTTAAAATTCAAATACTACTTTTTATTTAATGATCAAGAAGACAGGAAATCAATAAGCATCTAGAAGTCTTGAACAACACTAACACACAACTTTACTTGTTTTACATTTCCAGATAATGATAGCACAGTACAGATTATTATTTAGGGCACATTGAAAGACATACTCTAGGTCCTATGATCATCTCAACAATTTTAAAAGTATTTAAGAAGAGCATATTCCTTTTACTGGAATTATACTAGAAATCGGAAGATACTTGAAAAGCCTCCAGTATTTAAAAATAAACAACAAAATTCTACCTAATCTATGAGTCTACATAATATAAAAATTAATGAGGTTAGTGTACTTGCATGATTCAAGATCAAAACATAACAATAACACTTCTATATAATAGCAAGAAAATTGCAAACTAAAATTTTAAAGTATCTTTACATTTGCATCCAAATCATAAAATACATGGAGATAAATTACAAAATACAAATAATTTTTTTTTTGCTGAGAATAATTAAAGGCCAACCTATTTGTTAAAATAACAAGTATCCTCAAACTGATTATAAATTATGATGCAATCTTAAATCTCCAGTAGCATTTTGAAGAATTTGAGAATCTGAATATCAAATGTATATGAAATGCAAATACCAAAAATTCTTTTGAAAAAAAAAATTTGTCTTCATGATTTCAAATTTACTATAAAACCACAATAATTAATAGCAGGTGGCATTGACATAAGGATAAGTCAATGAAACAGAAATATACCCACATTTGTGTGAAAAATTGATTTTAACCAGAGTGCAAGGTAACTTAAAAAAGAAAAGATATTCTTTTCAACAAATATTATTGAAGCCATTAAATACATATTAAGTGAAAAATGAACCTCACACTATATATAAAAATGATCATAGTACTAAACATAAGAGGAATAATGATAACATTTTAGAAGAAACTGTAGGAAATCATAGGAAAAAATCAGTGACATCAGATTCGTCAATGATTTCTTAGAATGCACACAAAAAGTATTTCGCTGTTTAAAAGATATGGTTTCGGGGCGGTCCTAAGATGGCGGAGGAATAGGAAGGGAAGACCACTTTCTCCCTCACAAATTCCTCAAAAGATCATTTCAACGCGGAGCAAACTCCACAAAACAACCTCTGAATGCAGGCAGAGGACATCAGGCAACCAGAAAAGCAGATCAGTGTCTTCAAAACCAGGTAGGAAAAAATATAAAAGACGAGAAAAGAGACAAAGGAGGTGGGGAGGGAGCTCCATCCCGGGAAGGGAAGCCCGTCCCGGGAAGGGAATTCTAAGAAGAGAGGTTTCCAAACACAAGAAAACACTCTACCTGCCGAGTCTAAGGCGAGCCTTGGAAACACAGAGGGCAACATAACAGGAAGGAAAAACGAATAAATAATTAAAACCAACAGATTACGAGCCCAACAGTAACTCCCCCAGTGGAAAAGCCGCGCAGACGCCTGCAGCCGCCGCTAGCAAGTGGGGGCAGGGCAGGGAAGCGCAGGAGACGCGGGCTGCCGCGCTCGGTAAGAAGCGGGCAGAAACGCCCCACGCGTAACCAGAGCGAACGAACTTGGGCGAGCAAACCAGGCTGGGGGATAGCTACCACGCGAAAAGCGCAAACATAAGACCCCGCCAGGACCGCGCACAGAACAAAGGACGGAACGGAAATAGCCGGCTGCAGACCATCCCCCGCCAGGGACAGGCAGCCAGAGCTGTAAGGGCTGGAAAGGGGCAATCGCAGCCCCGGAGAGACTACCTGAAAAGCGGCAGGCAGGCTTCTTTGCTGAGACTTCAGGGGATGCAGGACAGTCACCACCCGCCTCACAAGGAGCGCCAGCAGTTCACCCAGAAAACTGAGCAGTAGAAACAGAGAAGGGGACAAGTCCCGGCGACCGCGCTCGCCAAGCTCCCGAGCTGCTCGGACCCGGGAGGGGCGCAGAGCGCAGTCCCAAACAAGTTTGTGCCTCTGAGGGTTACCTGGGCGCCAAAACCGAGCGGCTTGGACCGGGGAGGTGCGCGAAGCC